>NC_056743.1:739771327-740063827 GCF_019279795.1 Protopterus annectens
GACTCACAATTATAAGTCTCAGAAATTCAAGAGGGGGCCTTTTTGATATATTTCTGCTAAAACCAATCCCCATTTGACTGGATCTTATTTATTTCCAACTCAGCACATGGTGCCTGCTTAGGCCATTCCTGTGTGCATATTCAAATTTTAATATGGTGTGGCGGTGAGGATTTGTTGGTGTGTGTGGTCAATCAGTTAATTGCTGAGTCTTGTATACACCTGTGCAAAACCTAGAATCTGCAATTCCCATGTCTGTGATATGACTGTTGCCATACATTTTCTGCTGTATATAAAAACTGGGGCAAGCAATGCAAATAGCTTGATACACTGCATTATCTGAATTACATGTTGCTCCTAAGACTAATGGAATTTTTAACATTATTAGGAACAACTGGGCTATATTAAATGTTATGCCAGAAATTAAATGTTTTATAGGAGATAAACCAAAATTTGCATATAAGAAATGTGAAAAATGAAACAACAGTTATGCTATAAAGACGAGTGGTACAAAGTCTGGTATTATTAGTAGAAAGAAAAATACACTTCCTTATTACAATTGTTCTTTTTGTAAGTATATAATAACTGATATTAATCATGTGAACAAGAAAATATATGTTTAAGCTTAAAGTTATACAGAAGGTAATACTTGAAGTGGGGGGTGACATTATAGACAAGACAGAAATTGTGGAATATAAATGGATTCTTATGTAACAAGCTGATAAGAAACCAGCCTTGAATTCGTCTGTTTGCATAAAACCTATGTTGAGAAAGAAGCAAATGAAGTTATGAGTTAATTTATCCTGGCTGCATTATTAATATTAATATTTATGTTAATAATTATGGTACTTACCATATTTTATATATAAAATCTTTTTAATTTTAAAATTTGTTTTATATATAATGTTAGAAAAATGTTTTTAACTTATAGTATAGCTTTAAAAGTGTAAGTTAAGGAAAGTGAACAAATTCTAAGCATTGTTTTTTGTAATCATACAGCTTTTTAGAGGGGAGTATATGGAACTAATTTTAAATGAGCATTGAGAAAGGGTGCTGATTGAATAAAGTGTATTTGCCTTAATTTGTTTGGTGTTTGGTGTCCAGTTTCTTGCTGTATTTGTTGGAATTGTTTACCATTGAGCTTCTATATTCAGCTTCATCTTGTCTTTGTTGCTCCTGTGGATTTTCTTTCATGCTGAAGCAGTCCACCAAGGTTTGTAAATGCCTCAAGAATTCATTCCTGGCACACAGCCAGGATTAAGTATGAGTATGTCTGCTAAATGATGTCTGAATGAAGTGTTATTGATCCTTTCAAATCCACTGTTAAGAGTCATTATTAATACTCCGATGCAATTAGGGCAGGATAATTTAAATGGCAATGATGATTTCTTAAAGTAGGTTTTTTTGCACTGAAGAAAAAAGTACAGTCATACAAGTGTCTTCAGTGGCAACTTGTGAGCTTTCAAGCATATTTGGAATTAGGAGTAGTGCCACAAGGCTTTAGGATTCTGAAAATGCCAACATATGGTAATGTGTGCCCATTGCTGTTAAAGAAATGGCAAGAATTAAATTTAAAACTGAGTGCTAGCTATATGAACTTAATGATTTTTTTTAATAGATGTTGAAAAGGAACTGCAAATGAAGTTATGCTATTGGAGAACAGTATCCTGACTATGCCCCTTTTAAAGAAAATTCCATTGTGTACAATGATATGCTTGAACATTTGTATACATTTGAACAGCGGCTCAAATAGACTAAGAGATGTAAGTTAACCAGAAGCATTAAATAATATTTTTTGTGGCCAAAAGGGACTGTGAAAGTAAATGTTAAGAAATGAACTGGAAGCTGGATGTATGAATTGGATGACATTAGTATGTTTGATACATTCCAGCAAAGTTTGACTTCCAATGAACCTATTAAGAGCAATGGGCATGTCAAGAGACATCACCATACAGAATCTGAAAGAGTGAAGCAAGTCAATGGGCAGGAGAGACTGAGCAGTGAACTTTTAATTCTGTGATTAGTTACAACCAAGAAGAGGGTTTTCAATGTCTGCACAACTTTGTAAAACTGACATTACCAGATAAAATAGATGTCAGAAGAACAGAGCAGTTGCAAGGAAGAGAAGAAAAAACAAGGTATACTGGCCCCCAAATGTGCAGTTGTTCTGTCAACAAAAGGTAGAGAACAATTCAGCTGTAGTTATTTTTCAAACATTAGCTTAACTGATGCAGATTTATTGCTTTTAAGCAAAGGCTTACAGTTCATCCCTTCTTGTACTAATTCAGTTGTAGATGCATTACAGTACTGAATTGAAGCTATTTTCAAGGAATTTATACTTTAAAATTACTATTTCAGAATAATGGTAATATAAGTCAATCTTGTAAGTGTTCAAGTTTACCAGTTGTAACAACATTATAAGATGTATGTGAGAAGCAAATATGATATGTGAATTATGTAACAGGTCAAATAGTTTTAAATATAATTTATCAAAAAATGAGCACAATTCTGTAGTTAGACTACAAGACAACCCTGATATTGTCATTAAACAGGCTGATAAAGGGGTGCTATTGTAATAATGAATACAGTTGATTATGTAGTATTGATGGAGAAGTTTTTTAGTGACAATGATATTTTTTATAATAATTGATAAAAACACTATGAATAATATATATTTAAAGCAAGTAATCTTATTCATAAATTGTAGCTACAAAATTAAATATCTTCTGAATTATATAATTTTCTGTATCTTGCACACCCTAAAGTCCCATAATTTATGGATTACCAAAAATCCATAAGGATTTGCAACAGCCCACAATGATCTATTGTCTCTGGGAAACCCTGGGTAACATCAATATATTTGGAAGATGTTTTGAAACCTTATTTAAAAATGTTCAAACTTTTATACAAAATACAAATGATTTTTTAAATGTTATATCAGTGGTATGGAAGTAATAAGAAACACAATATGTATCTGTTACACTAGATGTAAATTATTTATTGTTATTCCAAATCAATATGGGATTCAAGCGATTAGGGACCATCTTTGCAAAAATAGTACTTTCACAGGTAGAAAGATTTAAACTTTGTCTTTTATTAGAAATGGTGTTAAATAGTAATGTATTTTTATTTGGAGAGAAGTTAGATTACAAGATTTCAGTTTTGTCAATGGGTACTTCGGTAGCAAATACTTATGCGAATATAGCACTTAGTCAATGGAAAGATACATACATTTTAACCCTGCTGGGATATATGTGGGCAACATTTTTTATTATAAATAGTTTGTCGATGACATATTCCTCATTTAAAAGAATGATGAACCAACCTTTATAAATTATGTTAAATTTGTGGATAACACTACAAGATTTTTTAAGTTTAAACTAAGTTATTCTAGAGCTGAGATTATTTTTTTGGATATAACTATACAGAAAAAAGGAGAGGAATTATTATGTAGCATTTTTAAGAAATAAGTGCAAGTGAATAATATTTACACAGATGGAGTATGCATTCTAAGCATGTATATAAGGGCATAGTTGAGTCAATTTGTAAGGTCTTTTAGGTTAACTACAGACCAGAAGACATATAATAGGCAAGTTGAACAAGTGAAAAAGGAATTTAAAGAAAGATAGTATGATGGTGGTCTTTTAACTGAAGTATCAGAATATGTGAATAAAGAAAGGCATGGCTGGCCAAGCAAAACAGTATTTTTCAGACTTTTTACAAGAAAGGGTTACAAAGATGGAAAGACGGAGCAAATATGTTATCTGACCCAGTATAATTCTAAGACTAATGGAATTATTAATATTACTAGGAACAATTGGGCTATATTAAATGTTATGCCAGAAAGGAAACGTTTTATAGGAGATGCACCAGAATTTGCATATAAGGAATGTAAAAATCTGAAACAACAATTATGCTATAAAGAAATGAGTGGTATGAAATCTGATTTTATTAGTAGAAAGAAAGGTATGTTCCCTTGTTGCAATTGTTTTTTTTTTTGTTAGTATATAATAGATTATATTAATTCTATTCATCCTATGAACAAGAGAATTTATGAATTTACTTGCTTTGCAACCTGTAATACAGATAATTTAGTGCATCAAGCTATTTGCATTGTTTGCTGCAGTTTTTTTATAGGGAAATGTAATAGGAAGTTAAAGGAAAGAATATCAGAGCATTTATTGGACATAAGACATGGTGTCAATGCAAATTATCTTGCAGGACATGTAAAAGAAATGGATGTGTAAAATATGCTTTAAGTTTAGTGTTATACGGAAGATAATACCTGAAGTAAGAGGAGGTGATATTAAAATGAGACAAAAATTGTTATAAATGGAGTCTTATTTTACAAGCTGATAAGAGACCAGGCTTGAATTCTTCTGTTAGGATAAAACCTGTGTTGAGAAAGAAGCAAATGAAGTTATGACTTAATTTATTCTAGCTGCATTATTAATGTTAGTATTTATGTTAATAATCATGTTATTTACAATATTTTACATATAAAATCTTTTTAATTGAAAGAAATTATATATATTGTTGTTTGTCTTTTGGCTTTTTCCCGGTAAGGGGTCGCCACAGCGGAAGCAAATGAAGTTATGACTTAATTTATTCTAGCTGCATTATTAATGTTAGTATTTGTGTTAATAATCATGTTATTTACAATATTTTACATATAAAATCTTTTTAATTGAAAGAAATTATATATGTTGTTTGTCTTTTGGCTTTTTCCCGGTAAGGGGTTGCCACAGCAGAACTTCGGTCTGCTAATGATTGGCAGTAGATTTTTACAAAATGCCAAGGTGCCAGCTCGATGCCCAACCTTCAACGAAGGCATGCCCATTTACACACGCATGTCTTTCGAACACTACCCAACCGTGGGGAGGACATGCAGACTCCACACAGAAGGTACTCCCAAACCAAGCCGAGAATCGAACGGGGGAACCTCTTGCTGTGAGGTAACAATGCTACCACTATACCATGTTTTAAAATGTTTTAAATTTGTGGTATAGCTTTAAAAGCATAAGTTAAGGAAAGTGAATGAATTTTTATATATTGATTGCCTTTTGTAATCATGTGACTTTTTTAAAAGAAAGTGTATGTGACTGATTTTAAATGAGCATTGAGAAAGGATGACATCTGGAAAGCTTTGCTGATTGAATAAAGTGCATTTGCTTGGTGTTTGGAGTTCTGGTTTCTTTCTGCATTAGTTGGAATTGTTTACCATTAACCTATATACAGCCTTGTCTTGTGTTTGTTATTCTACAGGTTCAGAAGTCATGGGAAGTTATCTTCTATCTGAGTGAATGGCCAGACCATAACGTAACTATTGAAGAGGCTAGGCAGCTTTTAGAGGGCATCCTACATGCATCTACTAGAATTATGTATGTCAAAAGGAGGCATTACTTGTACATTCAGGCCTCAGCTGAAAGGGGTTTTTGACTAAACCTGGTCATACAAAACCAGTAAACAAAAGCAAAATTAAAAATAAATAAAATCTAATTCCCTGCGAATGTCAAAAATAGGAGAAACTATCTGCCCTTCCATTCCTTTTTTGAATCCAAATGACAGCTTCACTAACTCTCTGGTATCCAGCCAACCTAACTACTTAAAGGGATTCTGCCTAACACCACGCAATAAAAATAGATAGGTCCAGGAGGCAAACTCCCATAGAGTGATGACACATGAGGAAAGGTCACAAATATAGGAGAATCCAAGCCTGGATATAGAGTTTCAGATGGGACTTAGAGAATTGCAACCAAATGCAAGTTGATAATAAGGTTAGAGAAACAAAAAGTTGGGAATGAAAATTAGAAATGTGATGGTGTCCTCAAACTATTGTAGGGGAAGAAAGATAATTGGGCAGTTGTCACATCCATCCATGTTGCTAGTTCTGCCAACCACCAGTGACCTGAACTGCTTTCTAAATTACATTTCCAGTAAAATACAATGTAACATGCTTTCCAGCCTTTCATTTACTGCTGTGACACTGTCAGATCTGATATCTTCAGTAACATTTCATTTTATAGATCCTTTGACTTAGTTTTGTAACTGACTAAGCACTCTTCTTTCTGTAGCCTTAGTAAATATTAATACATTTTTACTTAACAGGAAAAGGGTAAGACAAACACAACCACACAGGAGGTAAGTAGAGATATAGGCCATTCATAAATATCCTGTAATTCACCATATTTGTATAGCATTATGCAATGGGTGAGATAGCATAAGCATGTTACTGGAATTCATGTGTTTATGTGTTATTATAGCAGAATAGCACAAAAGATGTAGAATTCTGCACTTTTTTTAATCTACACCTTACCTAAGCACACAAATAAAAATTACATTACAATTAAGGTAATGCATTCCAGGATGCTCATGTTAAGCAGCTAATACATTCTCAGGACTATAAATCCCTAGATTTCATTTGAAATGGCATTGTCAAATGTGTGCTGTTATCTTATTTATGGATGTGATGCCCTTATTTATGAGATGGGCATTGTAGAAGGCTTTCCTTACTACTGTGGACACACAGTGATTAAAAGTTTAGATAGCTGTCAACCTGCATTCCCAAGTCACACACCACTGTGTTTCAGCTTAGAGGAGTGCTGTCTATATCATAACTAGCAGAGGCTACTTCTCTACCAAAGGGGATAATGAGGCATTTTTTGTGTTTAGTTTCCATCTATGGCCCTGGCACCAATCATTTGTCTGCATCAGTCCCTTCTGTAATTTGTTGCTGCCATTGGGGGACTCGGTGATTGTGCCCAGTTTACAGTTGTCTGCAAACTTAGTAAGCCACAGGCCATCAACTTTTGACTGGACTTCAGAAAAATAAACTCCAAACAGTAAAGGGCCCAGTACAGATTCCTGTGGTACAGCACTGGTAACTGTTCTACTGGTGAAGGTGGATTCCCCATCTTTAACAGTGTGCATTCTATCTGTGAGCCAGTTTGCTAACAATCTAAAGAAGATGCCCTATGCTGACCATCTAAAACAACTCCAGCTATACTCTGTCGCATATCATCTACTCAGAGGCGATCTCTGCTTAACATACAAGGCCATGTCAAACCCAGAGCTGTTGGACATGCTACACTTAAAGAAATCCCAATCAATCAGAGCCACATGCTCCAGCGATCTATACCTTGTCATCACAATGAACAAAACATGCTGGAGGGATAGGTTCCTGATCCAGAGACTCCCCAGACTCTGGAATAGACTGCCCGTACATGTTAAACAGAGCACCTCTTTGGCCCTCTTCAAAAGGAACCTTGACAATTGGATGGGAGATAGGAAATTCACCCCGGGTATTACATCAGTCACCCTGCTAGACAGGGGTCTAGGGAAGTAAATATTGTGGGAAGAAATAGCCAGGGAATTGTTATAGCTAGGCTTGTATAGGCCCTAGGGCCGATAGCCTAGTACCAACCTATGAACCTATAATCTAGTGATGAATGGGTTGATACCCAGTTGGAAGAGTTTCTAAATGATTCCTGAGTAGAGAATTGTGTCAAACACCTTGGCTAAATCAAGATAGGCAATGTATACTGCTTTACCCTCATCCAGGGTTTTCTGACTTTCTCAAAGAAGTTCACCAGGCTTAATAAGCAAGAGCTACCCTTGAAGAAACTAAACTGGGTTGGGTCAACAGTTTGAAGGTTGCCTATCTCCTGGTTGATAAGGTCCATTACCAGATAAGGCTGGTCAGGCTAATGGGTCTATAGTTCCCAGGGTTGGTTGATGGACGTGACAATAGGCGGTACTGCCAGCCATGCCAGGGAGAAGTAGAGCAATGGGTGTTATGACTTGTGCCAGCACAGCTAGCTGGAATTTTGTAAATAATTGTGCGTCATTAGTATATCAAACTGATCTGTACAGATGCTTGTGCTGAAAATGCATTTGTGAGCTTTGCTTGTGTTAATTGTGTTAAAATGTATCAACAGTGCACCCTGTTGAAATGAAGAAAAATGTGCATGTATTATGGTATCTGAATTAAATGTATATGTTTAATAGAGGACACTGACACAGCAATGGTTAACCAGTTGGTTTATTTTAAGAGAAATAAGAGAAATGTAAATGAGCTGTTAAATCATTGAATGTCACCCCACAGTGCTGAGTAGGACCGGACATGGTAGGTCTGGCAGCAGCCATTATCTGTTAGCTTTTGTAAAGAAGGGGGAAGTGTTGTAAATGTTTCTGGCTCCTAGGCACTGCAATAAAAGCTCTAAATGTATATAAAGTCCTGTCTCAAACTTCAAAAGGAGATATTGTGGGAACCTAGAGTCAGATGACCAGATGACTTCATTCTTCAAGTCATCTTGGATATTATATTTTACAGGGCATAATCTCAGAATATAGGTTATTCTGTTTGGGAGCCTGACTAGAAAGACTGTTCACATATTTCATCTTGCCTTGCCCATGTATGTTATTAGGGAACATTAAATTCTATATTCAGTCAGGGATATAGTGAGGCTTAGTTTAGAGATTGTTTTCTTTATTTGTATGAGTCTGTCCATCAATGTTGTTTTCAATGTTTACTGTGATTTGAACTCTGGTTTACTGTGAATATATGGTCAATATTTTCATGTACTTTTATTATTAAATATGTTTAATAATTTTATCATGGCTGGTTCTTTTAGAAAGTATCTAACCTTTGAGAGTACTTATATTTATTTGGTGACACTCTGTGGGCCACTCCAGAAGGCCTAGCCATCCTGGTGAACTACTACCATTTGTATTAGTATTAATATTACATAGTATAATTGGGCACCTTTGCTAAGGGCCTTAGAGTAGCTGATTGTGGAGGTCTGGTGGCAGTGAATCCTCCTTATAATCTGAGCAGAAGGAGCATAGATAGTAAACCTGTGCCAGCCTTTCCCAGGTGAGTGTGTGTGTGAGAAAATTAATTCTTAAAGGGTGTGCATGTCAACTACTTGGGGCAGCACTGGGTTTACAGAGAGGGTGCTGGAGGACTTGGCTTGGACATTCGGTTGAGGACCTAACCCTACAGCTGTACAAGTAGGGAATGTTATTGGGGATCTGGAGGGAGACAGATATAGAGACATCCAGACCCTGGACTGAGTGTGTTCCCTATGTGCTCTTAAGGGAAATTGTACCTGATGCAAAGAGGTATGCATGGAAATACTGAGTGTATCCAATTGTTTTCCAAGTGCACGTTGCTCTCCAGTGTCAGTGGTAAGGATTCAGGCTCCTCGATTACTGGCCCAGCATAGGGATGACACATAGTGGTACCCATCACATATTGACAGCAGTCGTGGGCGTTGCAGACCCCCTTTGTGCAAGGGGATTACTGTTGCTGTTCTCCACTCTTCTGTCACAAAACCAGTGCTCAGGGTGTGATTAAAGAGGCAGCTAAGTGGTTCCACTAGGTCTTATTTTAGATTGTTTATGATGCAACCTGGGATGTTATTTGGTCCCACAGAGGCTGTATTTTTGGCCTTGGAGAGCACTTGAATGACCTGTTCTTTGGAGATAAATGGTATAAGAAAGGTGTCAGGAATGGTATGGGGTATGGCTGGTGGAGACGGCGGGGGGGGGGGGGGATTTTCACCAAATCTGTCATCCAGAAAGTTGGCAATTTCTGAGGTTTCAAACAGTTAAAGAATGCCTTATGATTTTCTTTAACTAAGGATGCCAGTCTAGTCTCTTAACTTGCTTTAGAGGACTTTACAAGGTTTCTGATTTGTTTGTTTAGGCTGTGTAGGTTAGTCTTCCATTGAGGAGTACATTCCTTCTTGTTCTTATATATCAGTTTCTTTCTTTGATTATATAACTTATTTATACTTGCAGTCCACCAAGGTCACTTGTTTTTGTGAGAGAAACCGGTTTTAGTCCTGTCATGTACTGCTGACTCAGTAAATTTACTTAAGTGGCTATATATGGTGTTTGTATACCTCTCTACATAGCAGTCATTTTTGCCTGTGTTAGCAGGGTCTTTGGCCATTTATGCCATCGCTTAGGAGGCAGTAGTTTGTTTTGGAGAATTTTTTTATTTATTTTTTGCTTCTGTGGGGTTGTCAGGTCTGATCTTTACTTCAAACAAGGCAGATTTATGGTCTGACTTAACTAGGGAGGGCAGCAAACTGGGAGTAGTGCAGTAGCTCCCATGTTGGTAAGTACTAGGTCTAGGACATTTGACCCCCTTTTTGGGGTACAGACTAATTGTTCCAGTGCATTTCAGTTAACAAAGTCAAGGAACCTCAGTGTGATCATGTTTGTGCTCATGAGTGCTGCCCAATCGATGGATTTGTAGTTGAAGTCTTCCATGACCAAGGTGTTTGGCTGTATATTGAGTGATTCAAGCACGTCCGGGTAGGTAGTGTGTTTCTCCTGGTTCATGCAGGGGGACCTGCAATTAGCTGTGATGTGGTAGGGTGTTTTGCCTATAGTTATTTGGACCTGCAGTAGCTCAAGAGAGTTATACTGTTTCAGCAGTCACGAGGTGTATTTGGATTTAATGAAAATGGATACACATAGGTTCATAGGTAGGTACTAGGCTATCGGCCCTGGGGCCTATATAAGCCCAGCCAAAAAGGTACCCTGGCTTTTGCCACACAAGAAAATTATTTTCCTGTGCCACTGTCGAGCAGAGCCGCAGAGGTGATCCCCTGGGTGAATTTCCTATTTCCCATCCAATCATCAAGATTTTTCTTGAAGAGTGCTAATGAGGAACTTTGTTTGATACAGATAGGTAGTTTATTTCAGAGTATGGGTAGTCTCTGGGACAGGAATCTATCCCTCCGGCATGTTCTGTTTATTGTGGTGACAAGGTTTAGGTCCCTGGAGCATGTAGCTCGGAGGGATTGGGATTTCTTGAAGTGGAGCATGTCCAACAGCTCTGCGTTTGAAATAGCTTTGTATGTTAGACAGAGATCACCTCTGAGTAGGCAATATGCGATGGAGTAAAGCTGGAGTTTTTTAAGGCGGTCTACATAGGGCATCTGTTTGAGGCTGGTAATCCTCTTTGTGAGGTATTTCTGCAGCCTTTCCAGTTGTTGTAGATGTCTTGTGAGGTACATACCAAAAGGGGCATTGTACTCTATAATGGGTCTAATGAGTGATGAGTAGAAGGGAACAATGACCTCTTTTTTTTCTGGATGAGAAACCTTTTGTGATGAGGTGTGCCACGTAGAAGGATTTCCTGACTACTGTGGCAATGTGATTATCAAAGGAGAGACTACTGTCCACCTGTGTCCCACGATCTCTTATCACACTTTCGGTGTTAAGTATACTACCGCCTATGTTGTAGTTCATGGGTACAGAGTTTTTACCAAAGGGGATGACAATGCACTTTTTGGCTTTGACACCAGGCATCTGCCTCAGTGAGGCCCTTTTGTAGGATGTCCACATAGTTAGGAGTTTTGATTATGGCTCCTAGTTTGCAGTCATCTGCGAACTTCATTAGCCAAAGACCTTCTGTGTTAGCCTGTACTTCAGAGAAGTAGATACCAAACAGGAGAGGACCCAGGACTGAACTCTGTGATACTCCACTTCTCACTGGTCTGAAGTCGGATTTGGAGTGTGCTACTTTCACAGTGTGGGTTCTGTCAGTGAGCCAGTTGGCAACCCATCTTGTGACATAGGAATTTATACCTAGTTTAGTGAGTTTATCTATAATTCCAGAGAGGGGGATGGTGTCGAAAGCCTTGGCAAGATCTAGATAGGCTGTGTGAACCACCTTACCCTTGTCTACAGCTTTGGTGACTGCTTCAAAGAAGTCTATCAGGTTTAGGAGACATAATCTGCCTTTTACAAACCCGAACTGGGTGGGATCCAGAGTTTGGAGACTACCAATGTCTTTGTTTATAAGTTCCATGATGATACGTTCCATGGCCTTGCAGACCAGGCTCGTCAGGCTAATGGCGCGGTAGTTCCCGGGGTCTGTTGTGGCTCCCCCCTTGTGGAGTGGGATAACCATTGCTGTGCACCATTCAGTGGGCACAAAGCCTGAGGTGAGGCTATGATTGAACATGGTACTTAAGTGGGGTGCCAGTTCGTTCTGTAGTTCATGTAGAATGCAGCCTGGGATGTTGTCTGGTCCCATGGATGCTGTGTTCTTGGCTTTAGAGAGTGTGGTTTTTACATGTGCAGCCGTGATTACAGGAACTTTGCATTCTTCCGGTATAGAGATGGGCTCTTTAGGGGGTGAGAGGGGGGTAAAGTTAGCGCTGAACCTATCTGCCAGGGTGTTGGCAATATCAGTTGGGTCTGTATATTTAGTGCCATTGTGCTGTAACTCAGAGCAGATCTGAGTGTTGCCATTGAGATTCTTGACATAGCTATAGAATGCTTTGTGGTTGTCTTTAGAATCAGTGGTGATTTTGTTTTCGTAACTAGCTTTGGAGGATTTTATCAGGGATCGCAGCTTCTTACTGAGGCTGACCAGGGTGCTCCTCCACTTGTGGGATTTTACTCTCTTTTTCAAGAGTTTCTTCCTTCTGTTGTACGGTTTATTTATGGCAGGGGACCACCAGATCGGCTTCCTTTTTTTGGAGGATAGCACGATCCATGCACTCATGTAAGTGCTTATAAAGTACAATTGTGTAGGATTCAGTAGTCGTAACTGTATTGTCCATCTGCATGGGTGTCATGAAGTTCACCACTTCTGTCTTAAGAGGCATGAAGTTGGCTTTGGAGAAATCTTTTACCATGGTTTCCTTAATGGGGGGTGGAGGCAGGATGTGGATATCTAGGGTAATTAGCTTATGGTCGGATCGGACCAATGAGGCATTGACTTCAGGTGTGGAACACCGGTCACTCATATTGGTAATGACTAAATCTAGGATATTGTTGCCCCTGGTGGGGGTGTGGATAAGTTGATCAAAGGCATTGGAGTTTATGAATTCCAGAAAGCGTTGAGCGAAGGAGTTGGTACGTGAGTAGTTTTCCCAGCTAATGGTGGGGTAGTTGAAATTGCCCATCAACACCTCCATCTTTGGTTATTTTCTGTTCATTTTGGGTTCAGAGCATGTGGATGGCATGGTAGCCCTGCATGGCTGGGTTACTCTCCATGGCCTTGAACCAATTCTCAGTGAATGCACAGACATCAGCATCTTTCAAGGTGTGGACTGTTTAGGGTCCTAGCATTAAGCAGCATGACTTTGAGTTTGTCTCTAAAATATTTTTCTACATCTGAAGTTTTGTTGTTCTGACATAGCCTAAAAAAGGTTCTATGGAGGAGGCAAGTGTCTTTGCCAGTATCCTAAACCCTTATGGAGACAGGAGAAGGCCATCTCTAGTGAAGCATCATGGTCTGTCAACCATGTCTTCCCAGGCTGACAGATACTGGATCCCCTTGGAGTGACACCAGAAGTTAAGCCAAATGTTGAAATCAATCATTTTTCTGTCTGTACTGTGGCATCATCCTAGGTGAAGGTAGAATCCTGCTTAGGGCTAGGGACATACCTGCCTGGCGCACATAATCTGAGAGCTCTATCATGTCTCTCTTCATAAAGTCCAGAGAGGTATGTCTCAAGTCATTCACTCCAACATGTACTATGACAGACTCATAATGGTAATTACTGCTGAGTGACTTGAGTGCATGAGCGCAACTTGGCACATCCTGGCACTCAACAGGCAGCTTCTCCCTGTCCAGCCTGGTGAGAGGGACGTCTGTGTGTGTCTCACTACTGAGTCACCTATGACTAGGAAATTTGGTTTTGAAGTGTTTTGCCTTAGGGGCTTGATTGCTGAGACACCGTTACATGTTATGTATACTGGTGGATTTTGTTTGTGTACCAGTATGTGTATCATTTAGATGCACATCTGCTTGTCACCGACTTTAAGAACATAGCACAAGTATTTTTATTTTAGTCTAAAAATGGATGGCATCTTAATTTATTTTATAAAGATAATATATGTGGGTTCAGAGTCTCACAAGAGAATGCCTAACATTTCCAGTTGGAGTACATGTACGATGTTACTGTTACATATACATATGCAGTACTGATTCTTCCACAGATTCAGTGTCATTTACCACTCAGGAAAAAAACTGACAACAGATATTCTCTCTTTTCTTTAATTTAAACAATAAAATGTATCATTTTTTTTTCGGTTCATGTGTTAGTCACAACATACACAATTAACAATTACATTTTAGAACAATATAAACAGGTATACTTTTTTATTCTGGGACTCCGTTGTTCAGTCCAGACATATTCTGTAGACTTTTATAAGAAAAACTACCAAAGAAGTTAGAAAATACAACATCTATGTGAAATGCAGTTCATATTTATGTACTCACTTTTCTAAATATGTTTACCTTGGACACCTCTGCAGATTCAGAGAAACAGCTAACATTTTTACAGAAAGGTAACACTATACAAACAATGCTGAACAGCTGCTTTAAAGTTGCTAGATAAGCATCTTGCATTATTGTAAAATTAGCTTTCACAAGGTATAATCAAAAAAATGAATGCTAAAAATAATTGGACTATCAAGTTTCAACTAAAAAAAAAAAAACACCAGCAAACTATAGTACAACTTACTGAAGTCACAGAGGCTTTCTCTAGTGAACAACTTGCGTTCTCTCTGATGTGTTTTTATAACCACGGCAGAAAAGAACATATGTCAAAAATGTTGTCTAGGCCTGTCTTAGAGGAGGAGGTATAACCATGCATTTTAATCTCCAAGACAGTATCTCAAATATAGGTTACTGTCCCCTAATAAGCTGTCTGGGAAGTGTTCATAGAAAATGTTAGTCTTCTTTCTGTAAGTAAAGTGTGTTTACTTTTTATAATAACTCAAGAGATTGCACAAAAATGAAAAAGTCATTATTAAAAAGACACACACCAACCAAATTACATGATTGTCAAAAAAATTGAATTTTACAGCAGACTAATAATTATACAATACTTATTAACAAAGGAAACAACAGACACTACACTTCCACAACAAGGACACAACCCTACATGCAAATGTAGCAACTAACTTTTTGTAATTCAGTCTGGATACATGGCAAGACACCTTGTGAAACATGAATATGTTCTGTAAAGCATACAATATAGTTATTAAGCATCGGATTTCCCCATACAGAAACATAACTGTTAGTTTAATGTTGTGAGTATTTTTGCAGAATTTTCTCTGTCTCTTTGAACTAAGGACGACTGCTCACACACTCATTGAGGATGGTTACATTTAAAGGAAAACTTTACTTCATTGTAAGAGGCAGTTTATTTATAACTGCAATAAAGATTTATTATAAAGTATTAGTTTACATTTTCATAAACAGGTGGTCCCATGGGGTACATAGCCTTCTATTTCACAAGCTCTAGACCTCACTGACCCAGAACAACTTTATGTTTAACTCCCGGGATGAAAAGCACCGATACCATCAGTATATGACATATAGCAGCCCATTGTTCTTCATCGTATAATCAGAATATTTTATTAAACTAAACCATAAATTCATATAAACATTTTTTTTTTGTTCAATCTAATATTTGTTTCTACACATGTAAGTTTATAATTTATCCTGAGCTAAGAAACTGATCTAGTTAAAGAGTTCTCTTTGTCCAGATATTAGCTTGGTCCTCTTAACTGTTTTCACAGGATCTACAGCTCTGAATACAAGTCCCATTGATAATTTAGCTGCTAGACTGAACCAATCTAATGCACTGGTTTGGTTCTGCAATCATTCCATTGTTAAGGAAGAAGAATTCAGAAGAAGGCTCTGATTTTCTTAATGTGAACTCCAAATTTTAAAATAAAAGGAAATAGTGCACAGGTAAAGCATTCTGCTTTGTAGCTCATAGAACACATTATAATATTTTATATCAGAAGAAACAAACATTTCCTACAGTAAACAACAACATACTTTGAAATTATGCATTTTCCCTAACATAAATATAGATACATTATAAATATTATTATTATTATCATCACCAATAAGAATCATCATTACAACCACTGTTATGACTATTGACATGGTTAAAAATGATTTAGATATGCCAACCCATCATTAACACCTCTAACATAACTGTTTACAGAGTTTATAAATAAATTTTGGATATGCCAGTCCTAAATGACTAAGTATCCCTTAATGGTTTTGGCCTTTGTCAACATAAAAACTCTGGAAATACTTGCATAATAATTTTTACCTTTTGCCATTTTTGTCAGTGTTTCCTCAGTTAAAACTATTCTATTAACAAGCAACCTCGGTACAGTTTCAGGGCTATCACTTTGATTTTTAGGGAGTGTGTAGCAAATGTTTTGGTTATGGTTATTTCAGACTGTATCAAAGAATGTATAAAATAGCATCTGAAAAGTTGGGTCAATGTGGCTGTCAATAAAAGTAAATGGATTTAATCTCCTAAAACTGTGAACATGTCTATACCTCAGAAAGTCTACAGGCTAATAACTTCCTTCCAAGCTCTACCCACTGTGAAAAAAGACATGTCATGGTATGAGTTTCTATAAAATGTCCATACCCTCCATCTTAGGAGTCATAAAATACACTTTTTGGGAACTGTCCACTTAAGAAGTAGTTCTTCAATTCAACATATTTTGGGGTGATGCACTGCTGATTGGTGTCATTTCTTTGGTCGAGACGCACATATTCAAAAATTTTGTACACTGAATTCTGCATTATTACATCAAAGTTTACTACAGCAATTTATGCATCTGATCGACCATGTGCAGCACTAGTGTTTGCCTCCCTGCAACTCCCATTTTAGTTTTTTTGTTTTGTTATGATGTGGAAAGTGGTGCTGCAGTAGCGTTGTCACCTCACAGCAAGACGTTGTGCCGTTCGATTCTCAGCTAGAGCGTCTTCTGTGTGGAGGCATGCGTGGAATGGGCTTACCTTCATTGAAGGTTGTGCGTCAGGGCTGGTAAACTCGGCACGTAAAAAAATCTACTGCCAATCATTAGCGGACCAGAGTTCCGCTGTGGTGACCCCTAACCGGGAAAAGCCGAAAGACACAAACAAAGAGTTATGATGTGGAAAGTGTATTTAGTGACATTCAGTAAAACATTTTTGCTATGTAGAATGGTTATTTACTGCAAACTGGCTATTCAATATAGACTCCTGTTGCTATGCCGTAGCTACTTTCAAAATGAACAGCATGTTATTTGCTTCTAAATTTGTACTTAAATAAATATTTTCTACTAAGGGGCTGCTGAAAGGGTAACACTTAAATGGTAGTGGAGTAAAAGAAAACTATAGGCAACTAAATGCCGAGGCACATTTAGGCATGTGATTTGGTCATGTTCTACTGTGTTGACTGTTGAAACATCAAAACATAAAGATCATCTGTTTCCTGTTAACAATGATTCAAAATATTCACACAGGCTAGGCAACACATTGTGTGCTATTTCGTGCGCCTAACAGAAAAGTGCGAAAGTGAATTAATATATATACAAATTCAGAGTGTTTTGATGTTTTGCACAACTTGGGAGTGTTGCTGTTTTGAGCAAGTCATCTCCCAAGGACTTGTACATTTAGCCAGTTAAACTGAGTACAACAGAAGTGTTAACTCTTAAGATAAAATATAATGATTCTTTATATAACAGACAACTTTGCTGGAGTCATGAAACTATCACTTGAAGCCTGTTTCTTTGAAAGTGGATTTTTTTTTTTAAAACTTAACTGTGCAAATGGTACTGAAGAGAAGCTTTTGGCAGCTGTTTTTTTTTTTCCTGAGAGCAGGGGCATAGACATCCCCCATACATGGGACCTCAACCTCCTGCACCACTTAAAACACTCTATAGTCTCCATGTCACCTTTACATAGCTGTGCTTCAAAAACCCACATTCAAACAAATGGTCAACATAATATAGTACAAATCCCTTTTCTATTCAGTTACATGAATGCCATACAGACACACAAAAGAAAGTATAAAAGGCCAGCCATCACGGATTCTTAGGCACATTTCTCTATGGGTGCTTGGGTTGCAATTTTTCTGTGGGTACTTGGGTTGCAATCACAACATTATACATTAAGATACTGCACACTTTTTGTGCCTTGGTCCAGTTCCATTTCCTCATGTTGCTAAATTTGTTCCTAAGGAACCCATGAGTTCACTTGACTATGTTCATAAGATAATTTAAAAATATATATCAATAAATAAATAAAATAATTACTTATATTCTTGGAATGTTAAGTTCATGTGTCTATAAAAAATAAATACAGTAGAAAAATATTTGAAGTTCTCCATCACAGATCAATATCTTGCAGGTCAGTGGGAGTACTGGAACGTTCTGGCTCATCAACAGATTTGGTTTCTGGACTTTGATCCCTCTGTGATTGCCGTACAATGGATTTGAGAAGGAACTCAATCTGTTCCTGACATGCCTTGAGAAAATCCTGTTGAAGAAATTTCAAAGGAAACAGTACTTTACTGTAAAGGTAATGTTCCAACAATGAGAAATCCAATAAACAGAGAGACAGAACATTATGAAACATGTATGCGACAAGTTAAAGAAAACAGTGGCTTGCAGTTAATGGGGGGAAGTTGCATTTTCTGAAAGCTATTTGACACAAACCACAGTTTAAAGTCTACCTTGCAGCTCCGGACAGAGACATAAACACAGTCACTGCATCTACTCTGAATGTCACTTTTCATAATACTTTCCACAAGTGTCAATTAAAGGATCAAAGCAGTAAAGCTGCAAACAGTTGTAATATTAAGTGAAAGACAACATTTGAAGGTGCAGTGCTGTGTTAGTGTCAATTGTACAACTGCTATTTTGGTATAAAAATATAAATTGCACATGTGCCTGCTAAGCATCTCATTGGCATTGTTAAACAAGGATCTGCATTTATTAAGTTGAAGTAAGCATGTAAATTGCAGAAGTGCACATTAATGCCTTCACTAGAGCTAACAGGCATTTAATACAATGTGATTAAACAGGTAGAAAGGTCACTGCCCATAATCAAGGACTACCACTGACAAGTAAGACTAGTATAATCAACATTTTTTTCTGTCTATTGCTGGCCAACACACTAAACAATGACTTGAAATCCAAGGATGATGACAGATGAGGCATACAAGTCTGAATGAAGAAAACCACTGAGCAGCTATGTTCATTTTATTTTCGCAGCTAATTCCTAAGCAAGTTCTTATCCTCTTTCCTCTCCTCTCCTTAAATTCCACCTATCATATGCTGAATTTGATCTATAGACCTGTACTTTTTTCTCCAAGACAATTTCATGGTCCCACCATCCTCAATGAAAAAAGAGATTATGTCTGACTGGATTCTTCCATCGTCTACATTATCTATGCTCCCTCCTTCTGCCTTGTCTTTCCATTTGAACTCAATCCCAGAACTCCATGTAGTACAGTTAGAACAGCCATTTCTTTCAACCAGAATGTACTTATCAATGACTTATTCCTAGCTAATTCCCCTCCCTCCCAATTCCTGCTTAAATGTATCCATGGTATCCAGTCAGGATGATAGTAAAATAAGGAGTGGAGTTTGAAATGCAGTTCCTAAACAATCCATGCTCACTTAAATTCTTGAGATAATGTTTCTAATAAGCATTTGCTTTGGCCTGTCAGGAGATTTTTTTAATATGGATTTGGGGGAATAGTAGTACATTCTAAAACAACTTTGGAGAAAGCTGAGAGGTGCACATTATCGAACCTGCAAGGATTAGTCAGTGAAGAAAATATATTCAGTGCATAAGCAGGGCACAGCCTGACTTTAGGAGATATACTGCTCAGTCAAGGTGGCAGGTTATGACTGCAGTGGGATTATCAGCCTTGTGAAGTGCAGTAATAGGGACCTATGTACCTCTACCACCAGCTACACTGACAAGCTATGCCAAGGACCATGCTGTGACCTCTATTGGTCAATTAATGTTGAAAAGAAAATACATCACAGCCTCCATTTTCTTTACAAGATGTTGCAATTTTGGACATAGCTCTCAACCTCTCTGCTCAACAATCAGGGACAAAACCAAAAATAATGGGGGTACAAAGGTCCAAAATAAGGGACAATTTTTAACATAATTCATTTAGAAAATTAATAGAACACCAGGTTTTACATCAGTGTGAATTTTCTGAAAAATAAGTATGAAACTCTGTCATTATTAACTAACTGTAATCTCAGCAATTTACCAGAAAATCAAAAGATTTGCAAGGCTCAGGGCACAATCATTAAGGCAACATCTGAGACATTCTGCAAAAATCAGAGATTTGACAGCTGTGGGTGAAGTCCTGAGGGTAGTGCTGGTACTAAAGTGGTAAATACTGAGAGATCACCATTTCTGTGATCCAGATACCCAAACGTTGAGACTGCTGCTGCTGTCACCAATGACCCAGAAGGTTTATCATTCCATAAGGAATCCCACTGTCACAGTATGGGAACACTAATATGACCTTCTTGAAATGGTGCAGACCTTTTTCTCCTTCTGGGCTTCTCCTGATGTTTGCAGTAGCATACAGGGGCACATGGTACGTTTATTTTGGAGCCTCCCCCAACATTTTCTCTGTTCACTACATGAGTACCTCGCCTTCCGCAGACAGCTTTCACTGAATTGTACTCAGCGTTCCTTCACATTAGGATGAAAAGCTGCCTTGAAAATGGACAGCTTTCCTTCCTTGCACTAATAAGTCCAAAACTGACCTAGACCTAATCTTAAACCAGAACAGTTGATACAGCATGCAGTAGGGCTACAGGTTGTTTTACCAGGGCAATTGCTTCCCACGTTTTCATAAAAGTATGCATTATTCACAACAAGGTCAGACATTTGCATTTTACTGATCTTTCATCCTCCTTTCACAGATCTTACCGAATCACATCTGACAAGGTGTGCCAGGCAGTCTGTAAATCCCAGGTTGTGGAATGGCCCCTCACATTGTTTGAGCTGTAGACCTGTGACAGCAGCAGCCAAGCTGGCAGCTGCAATTATGGATGGTGGGAATGCTATGAAACTGTAATCTAAAAAGAAAGAAAGACATGTGAGGAGAAAAGTGAAGCTGTGCCACATTTGCAAGGTAAAATAAGGCAATTTTGTGTAACTTCACTTTAATTTGCTAGCAACTAATGCTGAAACAAACAGCAGTTACACACATCGGTCATTCATACAATATCAAAAAGCTTAATACAGCTATTGTCCTAAACTTTAACAATTGGACATAGTTCTGCTTGCACTTACCAAATATTATACATTTGGCTTCTTAATCCTTCATCTTGTTAACATAAGAGATTTTATCACAGCTGAAAAAGTAATCTATCCTTACAATGCTGTACACAACCATCTGAAACTTAACTTAAAATGCAGAGTACAAAAACAATGTGCAAAAAGCAGTGTGCAAAAACATATAAGGTTATAAAATGTTGTGAAGTCTACAAAATATAAGAAATGAGCCAAGAAACAGTAGGAAGTTCTTAGAAACTACCCTACACTACAGGAGTTTGCCTGAAGAGTCTGGCTGGTAGTATCATTCACAGGTTAAAGTGCTGTGAATAACACATAACCTACATATACTGTGCTGGTACCCATAGCCCCTGTCTGTATAATGGGTGATTTTAAGCAACTCATTTAACTAGGCCAGTATTTCAACATCTACCCTTCTATCTATGTATCTACTCCTTGTTGACCGGGTTAGTCCCACTAGACTAGTATTCTCTTTACAAGGGAAAAACAAGGTGGCGTTTATACTGAGTTCAGGATATTTGGCTAGGGAACTTGGGAAATTCTTCTACTTTGTTTTTTTTTCCCAACAAGTGCTATTGGAGCTTTTACATCTACCTGAGCTACCACCAACACAGATACATCTGTGTGGGTAGAAGATCTTGTCTGATAAACAATGTCCTATACCTATATACTGTTTTCCTGCTCCCTTAATGTGGTGGTTGTTGAATGCAGGTTTCTAAGAATAGTGCACATCTGTGGAAGACTTGTTACTGTATTTAACATACAGCTATCAACACTGATAAATGATGAACTATAATGGTATGCAATCACTGATAATCGCTCATATGGATGTAGTGCTGGCCTCGCATTACAATAACAGTCTACATCCAGCAGACCAGGCTTCGATTCCCAAAACGCACTGTGTGTCTCAAAGGGATCTTTGTCAATTAATCAAAGGAACATAACATCGAACATTAAAACATTGAGACAACACGATCGACACCTGGAATATCAACATCGAAAAACAATTAAAACATCTGATATACCTATACTGCAAGCCCCCCCCCCCCAGCATCCCAACATCCCTACAAATTATATATGCCCACTTTGAGATTGCACCACAGTGGAAACAGGGCCAATTCCCAAATCTCTGCTCAGTCTTAACTAACAGATGTCCTGTGCACTTCTCTCTTTCTATACTCCTGGTGTTACCATAGTTTAATATTCAACACTGCAGATATTCTATTAATTAAGATGGACTAATTATCACAGTAATGTCACTTAATCCTGTGTCCTTGTGTCCTTGACCCCCCCCCAAGATATAGACACTGTGGTCTAATGTGGTTTTGTCCACTTAACAAAAGTAAAAAATAAGAAAATTATTAATTTGTGGATAATTCTGAATGAAAATATTGTTTTAGTCATGTTAATGTGAAATAAGTAAATAAAACTTGTAAATGCATAACATGTTTTTGAGATCAGTAAGCAATGTCTTTATTTGCTTGGAGAAACACATGCTCTCATCTGTTAACTGCTATTTATTAGCATTTGTTATATGTGTTTTTCTGTATAACATCTATATGGATTTCTACTGGGAAGTGTTTTCTCAGGATTTAAACTGTAAACAAGACTGTGTCTCAATAGGATTTACCAGTTTAGCAAAAAATAAATAAATTCAAAACAATATATTTACAAACACATTTCTTTACTGGGCGATCCTACTGTAAATTGCAAACAAGCAATACAGTTTCTATGACAGCATTCCTTTTCTAGTAATCAGAACTGCTAATTATGTTGTCAGGCAACTAAATACAGTGATGATGTTCTGGAGATTTTAGTCAGTGGCTGTCATACCCATTTATGTACAGTTTCTTAACCATGCATATCTGCTGCTGTAGGTATAGAAAGTACCCCTCCCAACCACTAAATGGTACCACTATTGTTGCCACACTTGTTCTAAAAGTTCTTTCAGTACTTTTAAGTGTGTAATTTTTGACAGGCAAAACATTACTAATCTGGCAACATAGTGAGTGATGTTTTATTCTATATGTTTTCCCACCCCCATACCTACCATTCATCAACCCTCCCAAGAGCTATGTACTCTAAATCCCTCCAATATCTTTCACACTGCACAGCACCCAGTGGAGGGGGGGATTACTGTTCAGAGACCACCATTATTGAGAAAGCTATGGAGGTGTTTGTGGCCTTGTCTGCAGCGACTATCTATATACTCTGGCGAGATGAATAGTGCCCCTCTCCTAACCACCTAAGGGCCTGAATTTACCCTTCTCCCACACTGGACCATACATGTTTCAAGACAGGACCCTAATTGCCGCCATACTATAGAACCACAAAGCATTCCTTTTTCTCCTGTGACAACTCCATTTAGCCACAGGAATGAGGATTTTTTTAAACTAGCCTTAATATTACCACTGGTAGATGACATAAGCATTGGCATTACTGTAAAGGCCTCTACTATACACATTAGCAGAGAGAACTACAACCACCAGCATGACAGCATCTAGCACACATCTGTGGTTTCTGTCTGTAACTTTGACTCTGGCAAGGCTCCACTTAGTGGCAGGCAGCCATCTGGACCACCATTCCCACCCCCTAAGATGGATGAATCCATGCCAGACACCCACTCCCACCTCACCCTATCCAGCTCCTGCAGCACCCAAGCTTCTTATCAAACTTGGATTCTTTAGTTGTAGTCAAGGCTTTACTCCTCTGTGCCACAAAGGTAGATCATGAACACAGTGATTGCTTTTAATCTCACCACTGTGTGCCATTCAAATCAAATGAAACTCAGTTAGGTGATGCATGAGGGTGGGAGGTGACTGTGTGTGTGTGTGTAAAATGAAAGCTGGAAAAATAAAAGCTGACTACTTCCAAGGCACATAGTGGTTGCCTGGAGATATCTGCCTCGATCTCACCCCCACCAAGCTACTGTACTCACCTGTAGTGCAAAGTGCAATGAAAGTGTCAGTGTGCCTATGCACAAGATGGACTTTTTCTTCTGGAAGTGGAAGCCACTCTAAGATATGAGGTAGAAACTCTGATGGGGTCACTGCAGCAATATCCCACTTCAACTTGTTCAAAACTAGCAGTTCCATTGCCTGCAAATGCACAAAAACAAAGCAAAACAATATGGTTAGTTACAGTCACTCCATGATCCTGTATCAGCTAATCTCCCAAGAACAAGATGTACAAGATTACATCATGGTACATAAGTACAACTTATAAGACCCTTTTAACACTTGCTATACTTTCAACCTCTTCCAGCTGAGCCACTAACTACATATTACTATGCAATGTCTGGTTGCAGATAAAAGCACAGTCACGTGATTCTTTTATCTTTTCCAGCAAGAATTTTTGCAAGCTGTACGGGACACAGCAGTAGCTGTTTGGGGAGGGGGGGGGTTTGCTGGGTAACTCATCCTATTCCACCATTATGCCTTGCAGCAGACATCAGTATGGTGGTGCTAAATGCAGGACAGTTTATGGTTATTTGGGGGTTGGACTCTCAAACTGCAAGGCCAGCTGTTAACAGAATCTACAAGTATCGTTTTTTTTTTCATTAGCTCCAGTCTTTGTCATTAGTCAGTTCAATGAACTCCCATACTTAGCATTTAAGGAGAATCCTATCCCAGGCATAAGATGTGGCTCTAGAAACTTTCACAGCAAAAACAGTATTACAAAGCATCTCATGACCTTCACTTGGCCCACTGACATTAAAGTTCTGAGCAATGAATTTAAAATGCTGCTGAACAGTATAATATGGAAGGAGTATAAGAATGGGAAGCACTCAGGGGTTCACATGATTTCATGTTGGTCTCATTCTTCCATGGGTCTGACTCTGAAAATCATTGTAGTAATTCAGGTCTAGCACTGTGGAGCAGAGGAATAATGCCCTGGATGCACCCCCAAATGACTAGTATTTGAGCAGACATACAGGTGCTGGAGGGACTGGATGGTAACAGATGGGAGAGAGTGGCTGAGGCCAACTTGTCCATCTTTGGGGGGAGGAAGAGAGGAAGGCAGCCTGGCATGCTGCAATAACACTATGCAAGCAGTGAGCCAGTTGGTTGGGAGGTTATGCGTACACCTCCCAAAGGCATCCATAGCAGAGTTTGCAAGGCTACCATGGGACAGTGGTTTAGGGCGTGCTTCCAGGCAGCAGTATGACACTGTACATACATTCTCAATCTACTCACAGGCCTTGGATATGGGCCAGGTAGAGCATGGAGGAGGCCAAGGCAGGTTCGGTAAACCAAATGAATGAGGAGAGGAGCTGATGGCAGGTGATAGTCAGCTGAGGGGAGCTAAAAAATATTCATTACAGTACTTCAGAAGTCAAACTGCATGACAGAAGTTACATTTGGGATGCAGTACTTATTAATTAATTCATGTATTTATTTATTTCAGTTTGTTAACCAGGTACGTGGGTTGGTCAGACTGATCCTTTACAGCTAAAATCCAGGTTCTAAAAAGATTCTCACAAATACACAGACTTGCACACATGAGCAGGTATGTTTGCATACAAGCAAATTCTTACATAGACATCCATTTTTACATACATTATTCCATGATATATGCATGACAGTGGTTACTATACAGAGTATACTAGGCATAATATATTACTGGAAGACAGCCTGAACATTACATAGCAATTAAAAATATGATAAAATATATAAAGACATGTACAGATTTCAGAACCTTCCTGCCATAATAATTAGAGCAGCCAAACTGTTGAATACATTATCTGTTTGTTTACTGACAAATGTTACTGCCCTTTAACATAAGTTCCTGATATTGTTAGATCTATGTGCCTTGATAAAGTGTTGCTTGACTTGGTCTTTAGATGTTTTTATAACATTTTGCCTGGATCCATGGCACAGAGGGATGGAGCCCACAGTCTGACCCAGGCGACTAAGGTTTGATTATCAGGAGTAGGAGCCAAGTGGAGAGGGGGAGTGGGAGGAGTTAAAGGGCAAGGCTCCCCTGCCTCTCCTGGGGGTGGCTGTAGTTGCATGCACAGTGTATGGTGCGATCTCCGTGGGGGGGGGGGGGCAAGGCTGCTTAAATGGTACATCTCTTGTGGAAGAGAAGTTCTCAGCAAACAGCGTACTGTAAACCATTCCCCAGCACCTTGCTAGGTGCAAAGTTAAAGATAGGGTAAAATCAGAAAAACCTTCAATCAACTCGATGATTGCCTTGATGAGAACTCCCTTTACTTGTCTCTCGACCAGTAGGGAGTGGATGAGCATGGTGGCTAACAGGGGGTCTGATAGTTGGCAGGTAGCAGGGACAAAATGTTGTAGAAAAAATGTGTTTGTAGTCTTTTGCTTTAAAATGTCAGCTGGTTAGTGGTTACATGTTGCAGGGGCAAGTTTACCGAATGCCTTTTCACCACTAGCTTTGTGAAAAGGTGGTCTTGTTAAGAGATACTATACCTCTTTATGTAGTGTATATATGTCTCTTCCCTGGTACTCAGTAATAACTTGACAGGTGGCCAATATTGTTGGTGGATAATTTTGAAAAGTAGAGCACTGAATTAGAAGGTTGCTCTAACATTTACTGGAAGCCTTTTTTTTTATTCACATTGGTGAGTTTGGTTACCAGGCTAACAGTCAAACTAACATATTTTGTTTTCTGCTTTCTGTAAGAGATGAGGGTTGGTATTACAGTGAAAAGCTATGAGGGCAACCCATTTTCCACTTTAGGTAGAATCACATTTTTAGCTATAGTTGTCTGCCTGAAGGAGGAAGCAGGTTGTCAATTTTGTAGAACAACTTTAGCTGTGCAAATAGATTGTTAGTGGTTGTTTAAAAGACAAATCTGGGTCAAATATTAGCCCAGGATACTTCAGCTGATCTGCAATGAGTAGGGGTTTATCAAGCGTACCTCTTATTGAACAAGACGTACAACTTTAGTAAGCCTGTGCTGACTGGTAAACATCATAATTCCAGATTTGGCATACTTAAGATGTTTATTGGCTCCAGCCCAGCTAGCTAAGTTTTTGAAATCTTGTTGGATTGTAGGAATAGGTTAGTAAACATTTTATCTGCAATTAGCATTACTATGTCATTTGCACAGACGACTAATGTGAGTGGGAAGATCAATAATCAGATTATTAAGAAATGGTAAAAAAAAAAAAAGTTGTAGGCCTAAAACTGAAACTTGTAGAGCTCCACAAGCTAATGCCCCAATAAAGTTCTTTCTGACAAACATCTTTCTAGCATAGTATGGTGTCACCAAAATTAAGTCCTGCCAGCTTGTTTAGAAGTAGTTTGTGAGTGAGCAGAAAATCAAAACTTTACAAAGGATATGTCAAAAATGTAATGCAAAATCAGTTTCATTTGAAAGGTATGGTCTCTAAGCTGTCCAAATGTTTACAAATCTGGCTATAATGTGGAGCCCACTTTATACTTTCATAATACTGACTCAACTCAGAGTAAAATTTCCAACATGCTATAAGTTTATTACAATACCCTATCTTTCCTCAAATATGAAGCTAGGTAAACAGGTCCTAACAACTGTCCTAGAATAGATTATTGCCAAGTTTCAGATTGCCTGCAGTAAAGTATCTCACTTTATGAGTTACTCCCCTCATCCAGAATTACTCTGTCTCCCTTCCCAAAACCAACCATCTCCCTTTCCATTGTCAAACTGACTCATTTATCCTCTTTCATTTTCAAAGTTCTGCTCTTGGGATACTGGCTTTAGTTGAGACAAATTCTCATATTCTGAACTTCTTACACCCTATGTGGTAACCAGGCTGATTCATGTTCCCTGTATACTACAACCCCCTCTCACATTTATTTATTTATTTATTTTATTTAGTTCCAGTTTGATCACCGGGGAAGTCCACTGGGCCCAGAGAGCCCATTTTCAGTGGCGGCCTGGGAAGAAACAGATTACAGTAAAGATAGCAGTCCGATAAAAATAAAAGTATGAGTACAAATGCATATCAAATAGCACAAAGCGTGAGCAGTATTGCCAAGAGCTGCAAACTTTTTTTTTTTCATTACTTCAGTAACACGAGATTGCCATTCCCTCCCACATGGTATTTCAGGCATCACTGACACTGTACCTTTCAACCTTGTGGTATAACATAAGGCAGTGGTGTACAACGTCCAGCCCCGGGGTCAAATCCGGACCTTGATGCAACACCATCCGGCCCCAGACAGTAACCAAATTTTTTTTAAAAAAGTGAAAAAATGCTATGCCTTACTCCAGTCACACAAACTTTCTAGCACGTGCTTACTTACCTAATTGACTGCAGTTGCGCACACCTCTAATTTTAGCTGCGGAAGTAACTATTCTTTGTTGTTTATAACTTGTAGTCTGCAAACAGTAGTAACTTTCTGCAAGAGTTTGTAATAAGTCATAGCTGCAAGCTAGAATAAGGTTAAACACAAAGTTGATGTAGAAAACAGGCAATTTCATGACTGCTGTCTTAAGTAAAAATGCCAGTCACCTGTACCTATTAACTCATAATGACTTACTATGTTTTGAGGTGGCCCGCAGATGCATTAAGAATTTGTGTAGTGGCCCTCCCCTCAAAAAGGTTGCGCACCACTGACATAAGGTCGTAAAACTCTCCCGAGTAACCTGTTAATTTTTTAATGTAGCATATTAAACCATTTTACACTCAGTTTAATTTCATCCCCCTTAGTTTTTCATAGCCATCACCCTTAACTGCTCTTATCTCTGCCTTATTGTTTCACTGTGTCTGTTCTCATACCTTCTTACATTCATACTTCCTCTTTGTTCTCATACCTTCTTACTTTCAGACTTCCTAACTCTACCCTCTCTCTTCTGCATGCCTTTTTTCTTACACGATGAAGTTATCTCCCTGCCACACTCACTTCTTGTATTATAAGATGCTCTGGTGTTTTCCCCTTAAGATATATGATTATTATTCTTTGATCTTGGCATACATAAGTCATGGCTAAAAATGAACTCCATGGTCAAGCTCCACTTATCTGCTTAAGTATGAGTTTCCATTCTCATTGAAGTACTTGGCAACTGCTGTGTTATTCCAAGTAGAACTATGTCTATGTTACATTATGTATCTGCCCTCTGGCTGTATTATAGGGACCTCTCCTTACATTTAAACCCCAACATTTTTGGTTTATTCTTTCATGTTCCACTTTAGGCTGACTTACCTTCAACTCCTGTTCACAAATTGAATAATCAGAGTATGTGCAAAGCTCTTCTATGCTCATAGGTTTTGTTTCTTTAAATTTAGAGGCCAGGAGAAGGCAGGCTGCTCCAAGTAGCTGCAGTTGGGTCTTGTCAGTGGAGATAACTGACAAGTACCGGTCCAGATAGTTTACTGCCAGTGGGAAAACCTCTGCTTCACTGCTGTGCTCTTCACAAACCTGCAGGAAAATAAGGATAAGGGAGTGACAGTGGACATCAACACAGTGAGACATGATTTTGTATATACATTCATCCAAGACAAATGCATTGAGTGTCACTTTACTGCAGTGTATTAACCAAAACAGCAGCCAGAAATGTAGAACAATACTATATAATTGGGGGAAAAGCTTTCTCACATCTACTATTTGGATGAGAGCCACAGCATCTTATTATTCTGACTCTGAATCACCACATCCTGGAGAGAAAAAAGAAATTTCACCAATGCAACAAATTTTGTTCGGAGGCATAGGAGCATAATAACTTGAGTTGTGATCAGCAGTATGAATACTATATAAAGGCACCATATTTCATATGTTCTTGTCTGCTCCACAGCACCATTGCATCCGTAATTTAAATAAAACTGTCAGTTTGCAATTATTTCCTTTTTTTGTTTATTCCATTAGTTTGCCATTTATTCCAAAATCACATTTATTTATCTATAACAGGGCTGTGGATGAAAACAGATCATTTTGACTCCAACCCATACCACCTATCTGCAAAATAAAATAATTATATATATATATATATATATATATATATATATTTACACACACACACACCTCTACAGCTTTTTGTATCAGCTTCTGTGCTGGAAACCAGATAACTGGGAAGGTGAAAGTAAAAGGTTCCAATTTCAGCCACATGTTAATCAGTTTATTTCACCAGGGATTTTCTGTAGAACTTTAGGCTTGTATTCCTTTACTACAAATATGGACCTCTTCAGATTGCAGAGTGAATATTTTACTTTTAATCATATTATGTTTTTCCTTTTTAATCATTGCTGCACTCATCTCAAAACTCTAGTACTTTCCTACCCTGCTCCTATCTGCAGAACCTCCTTCATATTTCATAGACAATATCTGATCTACAAGTCTTTATTTGAGTTAATTACATTGTTTAACAAAATGACATTCTATGCTTATTCAAGATATTTCTAGCTTATTTTTCTGTGTGTGTGTGTGTGTGTGTGTGTGTGTGTGTGTGTGTGTGTTACTGTCACTGTCGGTGTGTTATTGAATATATGCATGAAAGCATAACAGAGTGTGTGTGTGTGTGTGTGTGTGTGTGTGTGTGTGTGTATGACAGTGAAGATTGAGAGCAATCCCTGGCAGCAACAGCATCTGTTAAAACATTTGTGTACTGCTTGACCATACCTCTCAACCTCTCGGAACAAGAAATCTGGACAGAGCCACAAATAATGAGGGACAAATGACCAAAAGTAATAACAGATTTTAAATATTGCTCTTATAAACTTAGAAAGTTGCTAGAACAACAGAGTTTCCATTAGCATGTATTATCTGAAGGATACGTCGTTTGAAACTCAAATCCATCCATCCATCTTTAACCCCTTTTCACATTTTTTTTTTTTTGCACATGGGATTGGGGTGTCACTATAACAGTGACAATCATCTCAAGCCAAGGTTCACAGCGCCAGGTGGCTAGCCCTGCTGCGGAATCAGAAACTCAAATATCTATCATTATTTAATTACTTTAATCCCCAGTGATTTGCCAGAAAAGTACACATTTTATAAGGATGGGACCAAACATACCAGCCAAAAATCTGGACATTTTGCAAAAATCTGGACAATTAAAATGTGTGCTCTTGTTGACTGTTAGCTCAAAATAGCTGGATAAACCTGAAATAAATGGCAGACAAAGGCTCAAAATAGGAACATATTTTACTTGATTATTAGGATTTGTGTTAGCATACATTTTCTGAAACACAGGTGTGTGAGACACTGAGTGAGAGTGATAGTAAAGACATTTGCATACCTCTGGACCTTTCAACTGAAACGAATGTGTATAATTTATTACACTGAATATGCAATACTTTTATGTTAATTTCTGCCTGCAGCTCATATAGTATACTAGCTTAAGAATTTTTTTTTTATTTCACTACTTTGAAAATGTCTGCTGCTAATTAATTTTCCTGCTCTGTGAATTTAATTGTTGACTGCTCCACTCCTGTGTTCTGTTGCATAAATAGTCTAGTATCCTAAGCCTTCCTAGCATTCCTTATGTTAGCACTCTCACTCACCCTCATCTCATCTTCCACATCCTAGTATCTCCCACTTACCCTCAACTCATACTGTTCTCTAGGTCAGTCCACTACCTATTTTAGTGTGCTTTACTGAATCATTTAACTTGCCACCCCCTTACTATTATCCTGCTAATACTTTATTTTATCCCCTTTTCTTACAGTTAGTCTACAGTGCATAACCTAACCTGAAGCCTCCCACCATTCCTGATATTCCTAGCTTCCAGACAGAACAAAAGAACCTCTATGCAGGGATCCTCCACTGTTCTCGCAACTTCCTTTGCTTGTCCTATGACATTGGCCTAAAGTGTATGTATCCTAAGGGCAAGTCATTGTAACCAGTCTATGTTGTAATTAGCCCTGTGCTCCATTGCTAGCAGCCTTCTGCGGACTTATTTTTACCCCACAATAAGGCCCTTACATTACTTTTTACCTTTCCCTACTCTGCTCTATATGCTCTTGTCATCCACTGCTTCCCCACTAGGTGGCAGTACATACCTATTGCTTAAGTATTCACTTTATCCCCTAAGTTACTATATATTGAATCCTCTCCAAAGGATCCATTAATTCCCTGCTTCTAGCTTCCTATCTCTGTGACCCTCTCTGTTCTTACCTTACTAACACTTACACTAAACAAGTGCTAAATCCTCCATACTTTCCTTATCTCCGATCTCACTTACCAAACCACTGATTGTTTATTCACAGTCTTGCCTTCCTCCTTTCTCCTTGTTTCTACCCGCTCCCTACCCCCAATTCCCACCCACCCCAGGGGTCCTACTCTTATACTTTCTAACCACACCCCTTCCTCTTCCCATTAACTCTACACATTTCCAATTGACCAATTTTTCTCTTATCTCCCATCTCACTACCACTCCACTCCATACTCACCACACCCTCCTATCTTTACACTCTCAGCTTAAACGCTTCCATCTCTACATATATATCTAACAAATAGCTAATCCTTCCCAATGGCTAATCCAACCATCCCTTCTCAGATTCTACTCTGCTTTACTCTTCTGCCACTACCACTTTTAACCTTTGCCTATTTACTATCCTCATATGAACACCCAATATATCCACACACTGATTACCCCAATCAACAAACTAACTCTCAACCCTTACTACACCTACATAACCATGCAAACATAATATGCTCACCCAGCTACCTACTTGCTATGTATCATAGAACACTACATATTAAATATAATTCACTACATCTCAGGAGAGTGTTATTTCCATACAGCAAGTTCCCTAACCTAAGCTATCTAGGACAACTCCTCTCATTAAAGGATGGTGATATTCATCCTAACCCTGGCCCAACAGCAACCTCTATCTCTCTCCATAACCATAATCAGTCAACCAATTACCCCCTTGCTAAACCATCTAACTCCCTCCTACTAGCTCATCTTAATATATGTAGTATTAACAACAAAGTAACTCAGCTCATTGCTCTCTTAGAAGTGTACTCCTTTGACATTATCTGCCTAACAGAAACATGGCTAAAACCTGCCATCAAGGATAATGAAATTACCCCACCTGGATATAATATCCTAAGAACTGGAGTAGCTAAGAAAGGTGGTGGGGTTGCTATTTTAGTTAAATCTGGCTTACAATTAACCACATACAACTGTAATCTACCTCTAGATTCCCATGCTGAGATTCTCATCTCTAAACTTGTACTTAACAATGCTAAATCAATCTGCATTATCTGTATGTATCTGCCCCCCGGAAATAACATAGCCACCATGGAAAATATCCTTTGCTGGCTATCCCAACACCTGCCTCAAGAAGCCATAATCCTAGGTGATATAAATTTGGATTGGAATTCCTATTGTGCCAGCCTTCCTACCACCCACATTAACCTACATGTTTTTTCTGAAACCATTACCTCACCCACCAGAATAAATAAAGCTAACAAGAAAGCAAGCATACTAGACTGGATTCTTATAAACAATCATACTCACTACTATAATTCTGGAAACCTCACTGATGATATAAGTGACCACTCACTTACCTACTTCATCAGACATAAAGCCAACACTCCCATTCTAACCTCTGTCATAAGTATTAGAGCCAAAAAGAAATTTAACCCTGATTTATTCCAAATGGAACTAATTAGGTTCCCTTAAACACCTCCCTTTAGATGAAGCCGTTAATTTCTTTAATTCTACCTTCCTCTCCATTCTCGATCACCATGCTCCAACCAGATCTATTAGAATTAAGGCCAATTCTGCCCCATGGCTATCCAATGAAATCAAACATAAAATTCATCTCAGAAATAAATATTGGGCCAAATGGAGAATGACTAAAAACCCTGTTGACCAACAAACATTTAGACAACTTAGAAATGACACTAAGAAGGCCATACTTTCTGATAAAAAAACTACTACTTACAATTTCAACAACCTAATCACAACAACCCACAAAAATTCTGGGCTAGCATTAAGCAGTTACTCCACCCAGGTCAATCCACTACACCAAACCCTCAAAATACAGACCAGAAAAAACCCATCCATACAGCTAATACCTTCAATACCTTCTTTACAGATGCTATCCAAACACTAGCTAGTCAACTATCACCTAATACCTTCACACTACCTTCTTACACCTCAACCCCACCCCCTCCTTTTCAGTTCAAACCTGTCCCAACTACACTTATTCAAAACCTTTTGAATAAACTGAAACCATGCTCTTCTTCTGCAGACCAACTGCCTTCTGAATTTCTACAGTTATCATCCAAGGCTATTGCCTACCCTGTTTCCATACTGATCAATAGAACTATAAGCAAAGGTCACATCCCCACCTTATGGAAAGTCTCCCATGTTATCCCCCTGCATAAAGGTGGACACTCCACTGAGCTATCAAACTATCGTCCTATTGCCCTACTCTCTCCTTTAGCTAAGATTATGGAGAAATGTATCCACAGGCAATTACTCCACCACTTAATTGAAAACAATTTACTTTCCAACTGTCAACATGGTTTCAGACCCTCACACAGCACTACCACTGCCCTCCTTTCCTTTACTGATTACATTAACAAACAACAAAACCTAAATAATCTTTCTTCTGCTCTATTTACCGACCTCTCTAAAGCATTTGACATGGTAAACCACCAGATTCTCATAAACATACTAAAATCTCTGTCATTAGACCCACTTTCCATAAAATGGTTCCAATCCTACCTTGACAAATGACAGCAAGCAGTACTAGGCATAACACTCTATCCACCCATCTACCCATTACCTTAGGTGTCCCTCAGGGGTCCATACTAGGACCTCTCCTCTTCTCCATATTTATAAATGACCTTCATCTAGCTATCCTCCAAGCCACTTGCATACAATATGCTGATGACTCCACACTACTATGCTCAGCTACATCCTCCCAAGACCTTCACTCTCTCACCCAGAAGGTATTCAACATAGCTGAACAATGGTTCACTCAGCGTTGCCTTCTTTTGAACCCAAAGAAAACCAAACTCCTCCTCTTCACTCCTACTCAAAAGTCCTCTCCTCTTCATTTCTCTGTGACATCCACCAATGGTACTATAATATCTCCAGACTCTACCACCAAACTTCTAGGTGTCACCATCGACAATAATCTGTACTTCGATATCCATATCAATAATACTATAAAGACTGTCAACAAAAAAATCGGCACTCTCTATAGGATTAAACCCTTCCTTTCTTCTACTGCAAAACTACTATAGCTCACACTCATTTGATCTCTACACTCCTTTATGCTTCTCCAATTTTTATTAATATATCCAAGACTATCTTCACCAAATTGGAATTGTCCTATAATAACATTGCAAGATTTGCAACAGGAAACCCATTTAGAACCCACCATTGTATAAATCTAAATCAGCTATGATGGTTAGAACTACAACACCTGATTAAATTTCAACAACTAACTATTGCCCACAACATTCTTTACAAACCTTCTAATACTCCTAGTTTATCTAGCCTTATCACCCCCTATAAAAATCTGAAGTCTTTACGCTCATCACACAAACTTCTTGTATACACCTCTAAATCTAATAACAGGGCTGGGGATTCTCTCTTCTCTAATACTGTAGGTAAATCCTGGAATCTTCTCCCTAATGACCTCTCCTCACTTACTTCCTTATCACTCTTCAAAAACAGACTTAAAGTTTACCTCAAATCATACTGGCTATGCCCCTGTGCCAAACCAGACTAGTCATCTATCTCTTTAAACTTGACCTTGCCTATCCTGTGCTTACTATCCACTGTTACATCTTCCTTCTTATATTTTTCTCATGTCTCCCTATTTTATACCATTTTGCTCCTCTTTACATACCTTTTTTCAAGTAAATTCTTAGTAACATCACTACACAACTAACTTCCTTTCTCTACTATTGACTTTACCTGTACGATATCCCTGTACCTTTCAATTTGCACTGTTTATGACTCTTGTCCTCTTTACACACCCTGTGCTAACCTCTATACTTTACAACACATGCTACCATTGCTTGATTATTTTTATTATTTTTATTATATTTTTATTATATTTGCTATTTTTATTACAAATGTTGCTATTTGGTGTTTGTAATTGTATTTATTTTATCATGTCTTGGAGCTTATCTCCCCGGGTCTCTACTGAAAATGGACATATATCCAGTTAGACTAGCCCGGTCAACAAATGTAAAATAAATAAAATAAAATAAAGCCTAAAATAGAGGGAACAAAGTCTCAAAAACAGGAACAGATTTTAATCACTACTCTTATAAAATTACAAACTTGCTTAAATAAAAGGATTTGTGTTAGTATGAATTTTCTGAGGAAAATAATAGTCTGAAACTCAAATGTATGTCATTATTTAGTAACTTCAATCTCCAATGACTAGTAACAAACAAAATGTTTTAGGAGTAAGGGACCAAATAAATAAAGGCCTGGATATTTTTAAGTGTTATATTTTGGATGTAAAATGCTTCCTCCAATGTTTCAACATACACTACAGCAAGTTTGAAACATTAGGCGAAGGAACTATTTTACATCAAAAATACATAAAAAACATAATGGAGTACTTAAAAAAAATAAATCAGTAAAACACAATAACTTTACAGACAGTTTGTTCTCTAAGTGCAATAAAGACCTTCAGGGTGTGTGTTAATGTGCAATTAACACCCTTCAGGGGGTGTAGAGGCCCCCCGTCTGCAGCATCAGGCCTCATAACACCCCTGGGTGGGCATTAATTGCACATTAACACACACCCTATTGGGCATTATTGCTTGCTTGGGCATTAATTGCACATTAACACACACCCTATTGGGCATTATTGCTTGCTTGGATACTTATGCAGCATGTCTCCCCACCCAGGGGGAAGGATTAGGCCACATGTAAATATTCTCACAACCAGGATGTCATCAAGGACACAAAACACCCTAATGGTTACCTGGCATGGCCCCGTCTAGACAGCTGACACCCAATACTGAATAAGCATTCAAAGTGGACTGGAGAACAAATGGGCATGTCCAGTTGGATGGAAGCCTGATGGTCAGCATGAATGGGGGCAAGAAAATAGAAAAAATACATATAATATGTCTGATACAAGTATTACCACAGGTTTAATTGTTTTACTACACAGCCAGCCTAAGCTATCCTTGGTATTTTGGGTTTCAGTGTTCATGCCCGAGGAAAGCTTGCTTAATGTGATGACTCTTGTCACTTACTGTTTCTTAAATGCCTTAGTTCCTTGTTTACTGATAAAAAATAAAGCAAAGCACTGCATGTGATTAAAACAGAAGAAAGAGTAGAAAGTAGTGTTTTGAATGCCTGAGAATAGGCCTCAAACTTGTGCACATGCAAACGTGTGTGCATGCACACGTGCACACACACACACACACACACACACAGCAAAGCACACTTTGCTGTGAAACAACAAATGTATACTATGCAATTGTAATCACTCAGTAAGATGTTCTAGGGAACAATGAAAAAAAAGTATGAATTATAATGTGAAGCAAGAGTCTCCTGCAAAGAAACTGAGATTGAACTATATAGCAGGACAGTATTACTTCATCCTGTAAGTGGTATTACTCTTATGTTGAAACCTTTAGCATGCTTGGAAGGCAATCCTAAACAAACAGGATGTAGCTAAACATGGAAAAAAGTGTAAAAGTGTTTTTTTTTTCTTTTTTCTTTTTTTCAGGCAGACATATGCACCAGGGTATAGTCACAGTAGTCAAGAAAGAAAAACAGGACCACTAAAGAATAAATGGTGTCTGGCAAGAAGGTCTTAACTGCTCCCCCACAAGGCTTGCGCTTCTCTAGTAAAGTTCAGAAAGAGGAAATAGATACACGTGGCACATTTGAGCCTAATAAATAGAAGATGACCATTATGTTGGCTTCATTTTTGCATGTGGGATATACCATCATTAAAAAAGTCTAAGAGGTTGAGAGGTATGCCCCCTTCCTGTTATGTTAATACCCATGTGAAACATACATTGACTGACAGTGAAATTGCAGCCTTGAAATTAACCTGGACTGGTAAAGGGGGTGCCAGCCTCCTGTCTGTACTGCCACACCTGCGACTGTGAAAGACATAGTTCAATTTTCATTACACCAAATGACACATGTGGATTACAATGCAAGTTTTTCTTTACAGCTGTAAACATTTCATATTACTACTTTTCAAATTATGCTCCTTTAGCATCAACAATTTTACTGGGTCTGTTAAAAGCACTTCTGACACACCAGTTTCCTACACCACTTAGGCTTGAGCAGTTAGGTGATGCAAGTGAGGTTGGCACCTTGTTTTCCCCTGGAAGCACACCCCCATTTCTGTGCTGGACACCAACATACCTCTCAAGTGTACCTCATTATGAGTCTTAAAACCTCTCAACCTCTCAGAGCAAGAAATCTGGACAAAGCCATGAATACAAGTGGGACGAAGACCCAAAAATAACTACTCATTTGCAGAAGACCACAATTTTATGAAAAATGAACCAAAATATGAGACAAAAATCTGGAGATTCTGCGAAATCTATACAGTTGAAAAAGTAGGGCATTGATCTTGCTTATTAAACTGGTGCTAGTGGGAGAAAGTGGGCTGAGGTTTATAAGGGAACTAACAGGATGCACTGCATCGCAAAAACAGCACATAAACATTTTTTCACAGACTGAAACACCTTTATTTTCCGTTTTATACTTCTGCATAGCCCACCACACAGCAGTCATTAAGTTTTGTGAGTCACAACAAATTCCAACAAAATTTGATTTGGTACAGATTCCATTTCACAGTACGATCGCAGCCATGACAATTACATAGTCCATAGCTCTCAACCTTTCATCTCCAAAATGAGGAACACTAGCCCCCATAATGTGGAACAAATGGGCAAAATGTGGAACACATACTAATGGCTTACTAACAACTTCAGCTAGGAAGTTCATAGGGTGGTTAAAATATGCTGGTTTTTACTTATAAAAAGATCTTTTAATGAGTAAACATGATTTATTTCTATTTACCATGAATTTCACTCAAAAATTCCTAATACCGAATGTGCTGCAGATCCAACTTCGAGGAACATGAACTTTTAAGACCCCAAATGAAGTACGGAGAGGTATGCGTGCGTCTGTGATGCACGCAAATCAGAAAGATGACCTTGTAATTATTTTCGCTTCCTGAAGTTAAGGCAAACTTCTTCATCTGCAATACGGAGTTTGAATAACACCGTAGACTTTCTCATGCCCTCGTTTCACTTGAAGTTTCCGAATTTCGCGCCGCGCGATAATAGGTAAGTTACCTTTATTTCACTGTTAGCTTATGCACAACAGGGTGACACGCACAAATCAAAACAAAGACTGCCTTGTACTGGGGTGCAGAATAAATACTTTCAGTATCAGTAATGGTATAGTGCCGTGGGGGGTTATAGCTTCTAATCTTTGACCCGTATTGTACTCCGATTGAGGGGGTTCCAAAACCATTATTTAAGTTTGTCATGCATAAACAATTATTCTAAGTCGTTTATTCACATTGTTCAATACCTACGTTATCCCATTCAAGTCACACGAAAGGCAGAGAACTTGGTCCTCATCGGAACGCCAGTCTATGCAGAGCACTCACTCAAGCATGCGCACACTTGCAATTTGAAGGGTCGTTACATACTTCAACTGTACAGCGCTTCACAGAATGTCCAGATTCTTGCCTCACATTTTTGGTCCGTTTTTCATAAAATTGTGCTTTTCTGATAAATTAGTGGCAAATCATTAAAGAATAAACTTAGAAAATAATGACAGACATTTGAGTTTCAGAATTCATACCCTTCAGAAAATGCATGCTAATGCAAAACCTGTTATTCTATGAACCTTTTAATTCTGTAAGAGCAGTATTTAAAATGTCCATATTCTTGGGTGTTGTCCCACTTTTATTTATGATTTTGTCCAGATTTATTGCTCTAAGTGGGGTACGGTCGACATTTCGCCTTTAGAAAGTAGAAGGAAATTAGAAGCTGGGGATAGCTCTAAGGGACGTTAAAGGACAGCGACACGCTTCCATACAGGAGGCACCCCAAGAGGAACCCAAACAGAAGAATTAAGGGCTGTTGTGGGTACAGCACTAACTGCTGCATCGCCAGCGCCTAGGGTTAAGATGGACACACCAGAGAAACGATCCAAGGACGCTGCATTGCTTCCATCCTGCATCGCCTCATACAAATTTCCATTGAAAACTGTTTTCTGTTTGGAAAGGGGAGGTCTCCATACCTCTCAATCTCTCCGTGCAAGAATTCCATTACAAAGACAAAAATAATGGGGAGGTGGGATACATGGGTTCCAAATTAGGGATACGTTTTAATGTACCTCTCAACCTCTTAAAGCAAGAAATACGGTCAAAGTCTAAAATAATGGAGAGACAAAGGCTGAAAAATAGGGACAGACTTTAAATATTGTTCCTATAAACTTAGAAAGCTGCTAGAATAACAGGATTTGTGTTAGCATGCATTTTCTGAAAGATATGAACTCTGAAAGTCTAAATATATGTAATTGTTTGGTCATTACTTAATGACTGCAATCCTCCGTGATTTCCTAGAAGACCACACATTTTATGAGGAACAGACCAGATATATGAGGCAAAAAATGTAGACATTCTGCGAAATCTGTACAATTAAGAGGTGTGGAACACTGCCCTTGTAAATTTTGAAAGTTTCTAAAATAACAGGTTTTGCATTATTACTACTATATGGAGACTGAAACTCAAATGGCTGGAATTATCTAGTGAGTAACTGATAATCTGCAAGACATTTTATGGGGAAAGACCAACATATAATGCAAAATCAGCGTGTATGTGTGTTGGGTGTGCCTTTACGGACCTTTGCATGACCCTCTTGTTTACACACACGAGTTGAACTTGCATACAGAGCCTCTGGAAATCAAACAGCACTATTGTAGCTAGCTCCTAATTCAACCCGTGGTTATCACGCAATCAAAAATTTCATTTATTAACGTGAGCAGGACGACGGGTCCAACCAAAGATCATTTTCAGCCACGACCCTAACTGGCAAAAACGAATACACAACAGAAGATTAGGATTCTACCCCTCGCAGTAGATTAAAAATAAAAGAGGCAGTAGTTCACGATGAACATTTCAACTTACTGACAATAAGAAGGGTTTTTATTCAGTGTATACTTAGAAACTAAAACCTTTAGTATACTAAGTATCTAATTATGTGAGATATTTACTTTCTTTTTTGGCTCTGGTTTTCGTGCATTACTTTTTGGAACGCCACATATTAATCTTCATTAGCAAGGCATGACACTTATGCAACATAACAACGTGGTGTCTCTCACGCTGCCTTACTACTTACTGCTGGAATCCCACTGATACGGAGAACTTCGTGAAACAGGACCCGCTAATGCCAAATGAAATAACTCAGCAACCAACCGCATACGGTGCTGCATTAGTCTTAAGTATTTGTTTTCACTGGCATTTTTAACGTAAAAGATTAACCACCACAATAAATAAAGAACAGTACACTGCAAAAATGTTACTGACTGACCTCTAACATCCAGTTAACTAGAGTCTTCCTCATGTGTGGCTGAAGATGTTTTTGCACACGCTGAAAGTAGGAAGCTGAAGGCAGGTAACGTTCTTCGACCTCCAAGAGATTGAGCAGAACTCGACCACCCAGCAAAGCTGGGTCCTTCATGGCTTTCCTCTCATCACTAACTTCACAGCAAAGCAGCGCTCTTTCCATGTCCATGATGTCGTTGTGTGCGTCTTTCTGTTCCAGTCCTTGTTTGTGGCTGTCCTTTTAAACTTCCCTGATGTCCTTAGAGAAGAGTAAAGCTGTTACAATAGCATTAACAATGTCCCTTTAAACAAATCAGCAGACTCTGCCCCTTGCCCTTTATTCCATTGGTTCTTTGTTTGGGTATGGATACTGCTTAAAAAGAGTAAAGGGGGGAGGGGTACATATGAAACTTTTCTTTGTTACAGACTGAAAGTTCATTCTAGTGTTTAGACTTTTTGTAATAGAATTTGCAGTGTTAGTTGGTGGAACATATTTAGCAATTTTATTTTGATCCATAGTATTTAGGAAGACTATATCAAAAGAAAAATGTGTATGATTACAGTAAACTTGTATAAAATGTAATGTGCTCCACTGTTTCACAGAAAAGTTATAGTATATCCCTTATCTTTTAGAGTGCAATAATCTTTGTGCCCAAGTTTCTCTAATCTAATATCTCCTTGGCAGAATGCAGACATTTGAAAAGGAGCAACTGGGAAGTGTTCTCTGGCGTGGCATACACTTCATTTTCAGTTATGTCAAAAAAAAAAAACACTAGAAAAAGAACTGCATGAGGTGTTGCCTAGTGTACTACGATGCTGGAGCAAACAGCATGCATTATATGTGAGTCAGTTCCCAATTCACAGGACAATAATGTACCTGTTTTCCACTGTGCTGGTACAAGCAATCTAAAAATCATCATCAGCAAAAGATGAACAACATTTAGAAAAAACAGGGATTTTATTTATTGACTTTGTTTTTATAATGCTATGGTGTATACGTTGAGAACTTGTCAAGTGCTGAGAACTCCTTAACAAAGCTTTATGGCAAAACATGTTGTCTTTCATCTTTATCTCCTATAGGTTTCTATTCCACTGGAATGTGCATTATTTGCTTCCTTCATATTTACTTATTCATTCATATTTTCATTGGAAAATCAGTGCTTTGGAGTGATACAATCTTGGGTCACTGTCACGTTTGAGTTAAGAGAAGTGGAATATGGTGGCATAAAGCACAAAAAGTGGAATGTTTTGAAAAATATCTGGCAAAAAGAAAAATATATAGTTCAGACATAATCCCTTTTTGCCTGAAAAGGTATATGTATATATAATTGACAGCCTAAATAATGTGAGAAGTACAGTCAGATACCCCTTAAAAAAGCCATGTGATTATAAGAAAAGTCTGGCTTCAGTTATCTGTTATTCCTCCTTGCAGAAGAAGGGAATACCCCAAACACAGACACAAATTGTTCATGTCACAGGAAGCTTGGAACTGCTCAAACATTACATTTTCTAGAAAAGCTGTTTGGAGCAGATAGTGGTTTCTGACATTAGAAGCTTGTTTGGGGGTTACCTACTAATTCCCTGCTTACTTACTAAGTATCACTGTAGTCTATGTCATAGCTCACAAGATAGTAGGGGAAAGTCTGTCAATTGTAGGACCTGGACAATGCGTGCATTACCAAGACTTATAGCTCTGAACAAACTATTGCTATGCTATATGCAGGCATTTAGGAGTTAAACCTAATTATGTTCTATTTTCCCTGTTGCTGTTGTGCTGCTATCTTAGTTGCGTTTTAGTTAGATTTAGCAGTAAGAAGTTTGAAGAATTTGTTTTGTTTTATACTTATTTTCTGTAACTTACCCTCTCCAAAAAAATGTCTTAATATTTATCGTTTTTCCCAGTACTTCTCAGGATCAGTAATAATATCGGCGTAAGGTCTATATTTACTTTCTGCATATGAATGCTGTGTCTTTCTTTTTTCGCCATGTCACAGATTGTTTTGTGCAAATGTCTCAGACAAGTGACTTGAAATAAGCCCTGTAGGATCAGCACATTACCCTGTTAGAGAAATTCAAATAAACACTTATGACATTGGTGTCCTGTCGCATGTGCAGAGTGTTAGCTTATAGTGTGTATTCACATATACCATTCAAAAATGCCAATGTGAAATATATAAAATATACTTTACACATATAGCATCAGTCAGAAAATATTCTTATACTAGCATAATGAGAATTAATGAGACCTAGGGTCAAATCCCACCCCAACTAGTACTGCTTCAATCATGTTCCTTGATGTTTGATTAATGTGGCAGGCACACAGTTAAACTCGAAGTATGACCTCTTTTTTAACCCTAAAATAACGTGTTTTTGAAACTTGAGCTCTGTAGAGTAAACTGAAAAAAATATATATCAGTATGGATGTTTTCTCAGGCAAGGATTTTGCCAGTGTGACAATAAATGTATTCCTGACACAGTTTGTTTGCTAGATAGCATAAGTAATTTCATGTTGTTATCAATGGTTTGAACTTCTTTTTTAAGTCTTAGGTAATCATGATGGCAAGAAGAGAACAACTGCTTCAATACTGTCTAGCTGAATGGATTTGTTTAATTTTCATTTGAATAAATTTGCATTACTAGAAGGAGTTCAAGTTGCCCACAATGAAATATCAGGGACGAAGTTGAAAATGTTATCACTTTTTTCACACTCATATTTCTGACAGACTGTGTAGTTTAAACCAGGAAACTGCTGGGCAGCAGCGGCCAAGTAGGGAGCGGTGTTTACTTTGCAAAGCTGATTTCTCACTGTGTTTCTACTACCATCACCACGTGCGTGTCCGCGCGCACACACACACACTTTTGACAGTGTGTTTTTCAGGCAAATCTACTCCAGACCTTTTCAGTTCACACTTCCTCATATCTTTCACCTTCTGGTCCCCCACCCCCATGCAAGCTTTCTATCTAGTTTTAACATCTCATGTCTCACATACTGGTTTATCTCTATCTGCATGAATTCATTTTTCCTTGGCATTTTTTTCTGTTTGTCCACAAGCCAACATCAGTTCCACAGTTTCTTCTTTTCCTGTTTCTGTTACTTCTAAATTTTACTTAGTTGCTTGCTTTGGGTTTAATGTACACAAATAACCATTTTAAGATTTAGAAGCAGAATGCTGAGCAATGAAGTTTGCAATGACAGCCACATACTGCAGTATAAGGAAAAGCAATTACAACACCCCCCTACAGACGCACAGATGCACAGGCATGCAAATGCATGCATGTGCACACGCACGTGTGTGTGTGTGTGTGTGTGTGTGTGTGTGTGTGTGTGTGTGTATATATATATATATATATATATATATATATATATATATATATATATATATATATACATGCATACATATACATCCCTTCGATAGCTCAGCTGGTAGAGCGGAGAATTGCAGTGATTTCCCAAGTCATCCTTAGGTCGCTGGTTCATTCCGTCTCGAAGAAGGTTATCTTTTGAATGGCTCAGTGGTGTAGAGGTAGCATTGTCACCTCACAGCAAGAGGTTCTCCAGTTCGATTCTCTGCTAGGGTGCCTTGTGTGCGGAGTCGGCATGTCCTCCCTGCATTTGTGTGGATTTCCTTCGGGTGCTCAGGTTTCCTCCCATGTTACAAAGACAGGTGTCTGTAGCATTTCTCCCCAGGCCTTCGTTCCAAGTTGGACTTTACCGGTAGACAAATGTTAAATAAATAAATAAAATAAAAAATATATAAATGCATGTACATACATACATAAGTATGTGTGTGTGTGCGTGTGTGTGTGTGTGTGTGTATAAAATACATACATGCACACATGTATATGAGAGTGTGCATGTGTTCTTGTGTGTGTGTGTGTGTGTGTGTGTGTGTGTGTGTGTGTGTGTATAGATATAAAAATTAAACCACAGGGAGGACAGGTACTTCTTAACCAATGTGCTAAACAAATCGTAAGTGGAGCCAACTGTACCGAGCCACAGAGGATATAGCAAACCTGCTGGCTGATAAATTCAGCTCCAGTTTTTCTCCACTTTCCCCACCAGACACCTCTCAAGAAATATACCAAACCACAGCTCCCCTAGCTATCACTAGGGAACAAGTCTTCAATGTTCTCTTCAAAGCCTAAAATACTGCATCAATGGGACCTAATAATATTTTAGGGTGTTTCCTTAATAGCATGAAACATGATCAATTGGTGAACTAGAAGCAATATTCAATCATAGTCTCCAAACAGTCTTCATGCCAAGTGAATGGAGGACCTCAGATGTCATCCCGCTGCCCAAGGAGGTCCATCTACAGACCCAAGAAACTTCCAACCCATAAGCCTGACTAGTCACATATGTAAGGCCATGGAAAGAATACTCATGGAGGTGATAAACAATGACTTAGGAAACCTTCAGACACTGGATCCAACCAAGTTTGTTTATGTCAAGGGCAGGTCATGCTTGCTTAACCTGGTGGATTTCTTTGAGAAGGTCACCAAAGTAATGGACAAGGGAAAAATGTTGCCTACTACCTACCTTGACTTGGCCAAAGTATTGGACATAATACCCCACTTGGGCATTGTAGACAAATTCACAAAATTAGGTATAAGCCCCTATGTCACCTACCGTCTCACAGATAGGACACAGGAAGTCAGGACAGGTGAGTCTACCTCCACAAAAATGTCAAGGGCTTGGTGCTGGGGCCACTCCTTTTTGGCATCTACTTCTCTAAAGTCAAGGCCAATGCCAAAGGCCTTGCACTGACCTAGTTTGCAGATTATTGCAAACTAGGTGTAGTCATAGAATCCCACAAAGGCGCAGATTATTGCAAACTAGGTGTAGTCATAGAATCCCACAAAGACACAAACACTCTCCAAGATGGGCTGGGACAAACTAATAATTGGTGCTAGAGTCACAGTCTAAAACTCAATGCTAAAAAATGCATAATAATATATTTCTGAAAAATGACCACTCCTGGGAAATCTGCATTGATAATAGATGCCAGAGCCACAGTCTAAAAGTTAATGCTAAAAAATGCATAATAGTATATTTCTGAAAAATGACCACTCCTGGAAAATCTGCATTGATAATAAATCCCTAAGAGCAGACCCTGTGGTCAGGGATTTGGGGAATGTATTCAGGCAGTGGCTTAGCCTTTGACAATCATGATTCTAATGTAGTAAGGAAATCATTCTACAATTTATAAGCAAGGGTAATGGCATCTAGGTCCAAAGATGCCATTGTTTCATTGTACTCAGCTCTCATCAGACCAATCATTGAATACAATTCTCACTTCACTATGTACCTGACCAGGCATGTTCAACAAATGAAGCATCCTCTGTGGCTCCTCACAAAAAGAATACATGGTGTAGAAAATATGCCCTATGCAGACTACCTCAAAGCCTTATCCTTGCACTCTGTCTCCTACAGACTGCTGAGGGGCAACCATGCCTGTCCTTCAAGACAGCCTGTGATCTAGACCTTATGGATGCGTTGCACATCTGTAAAACAAATTGCATCAGAAACACCCAATCTAGGGACCTAAATCTCATTTGCAACATAAGCAAGACATGTTGGAGGAACAGATATGTGTCTCAGAGACTACTCCTTTTCTGGAGCAGGCTTCCCAGCCACATGAAGCAAAGTTTCTTCCAGCACTTATTCAATCACATATTGGATCAGTGAGTGGGTAATCATAAATTTACCCCTGGTCTGTCACTTATGTCTCTGTTAAAAAGAGGAAGCTTGTCAATGCTTAACCACTTATTCTATACAATGATTGGTTTCATAACCTGTCAAATATACTTGGGAAGCATATCTAGGCTTAAAAAGGCCATTTTAAGGTCATTAGTGTAGTAATCAACAATTAACCTATGAAAATATGCACTGTTATAGTGTTCCCATTACAGATAACTGAGTCCAGTAGTTTCTTGGATGAGTCATTCAGCTGCCTTATAATGTATTTGCTTATTATAGGAGGGCAGTACATTATTGCAGTAATAATAATGTCCTTCCAAATTAGTGAGATTATTTTAAAGTGAAGGGTGCCAGGATTCAGAATGTTCTATTTGCATCAATAACTTTGATTCTAACTAAACTATAGGATCTTTATGAATTCTGTTTATTGTAGCTGTCTCCCTGTTGGAGAGAATGTATTTATGCAGCATACTTATATTTACCATAGCCAGTGGACAGCAGATGTTTGTCCCTGACTTGTTTACCTTCTTACATTAAAATACCAAGCAAGGTCACTATAGTCAACAGGACCAGAATGACTTTTAGTTAAAATAAATCCAACTTTAAAAAACAGATTGAGCGTTTTCATCCCCGTCCACTGGGACTTCATCAGAATCTGTGGTTACCTTCTTACATTAACCGGTAAAACCTGTATAGCAAGTAACAGTAGTGTGCCCTGTGTGTATTTTAAGGGAGGTGGAGGTATTGTATGTGTGCAGTATTTGAAGTAGAATACTTTCATATTTGTTGCTGCCCTTATTTCATGTGTGAGGTAGTTACTGATTCTCCTGCAGTTGTGACTTTATCCCTGACTATTATATGAAGAGTTGAACCCTTCCTACAACCCTGCTGTATAGATTGTATGTGCCAAGCTTAAGCCTGGAGAACTGGCTCTACTGGAGTTTAAGTAACACACTCTCAGCTTTTGTTCTTCTTTCTGTGTTTTCTTTGAACCAGGTAGGGATCATAGCTGTATCCTGCACAACTTTTCAAGCCATGATACCATGGTTCTCTCTTGCCTAAATAACCATGTTATCATATATGCAGGACATAATCACCTCCATAACTGTTGGTTTACAAAGTATATAGAAAAAGTGAGAGAAACAGACAAATGCAAGCTCTGTAAAACAGAACTGAAAACAGTTCCATATCTTGTTGCTGGGTGCAGTACATTCATGGTTGAGGGTCTGTATACTGCCAGGTGCAATATTATGGGACGACTGTTGCCACTGACAATTGCACAAATACAGCAATACACCAGTAGCTGAGAAACACTGGAAACATGAACCTCAAGCCATCACTGACAGTGGTGAAATCTGGATTACACAAGATCAGCTAGTACCAACAATTACAAAAACAGATGCAAGCAAATCAGATACAGTTGGTAAAAAAAAAGATAAAAAGATTAATTATTGAAACGACCAGACCCAGCAATTAAAGTATTCTATGTATGAGAGCACAAATGTCATAAAATACCAGGATTTGCAAGTGAGAGTCCTGTGAAAGAAAGAGAGCTGGACAGTTCCAGTAATAACAGGAGCAACATGATTAACAAAAAAGAATCTACAAGCATTTAAATATGGTAATAATATATGTAACCCCACATGAACTGCAGAAGGAGACAATTCCGAGTACATTGTAGATGCTGAGAAGAGCATTCATGGTAAACGTGAAAGACTGAAGCCATGCTACTCTCATAAACTTTAATCGTAGCCTAATTAGGAGTGGTATCCATTCTCATCATGGGGTTAAACCCAAAACATTTGCAGAAACTAAAAGAAGGTAGAAAATATCATGTGTAAAATGGGAATGGATAACAGCAGACCATAGACAACAAAATAAAAAAAAAACAGTAGGATCTAGGTCTGACTTTTGTGGGAACCATTTGGAAACCTGACAGAATATAGTAAACAAATGAACTATATGGAAGGGATAACTCCCTAGAATACAGCACAGATAAATGCAACATACAGTGTTAGAGGCTTATTCAACTGCAGGGAGTCAGTCTTTCATCAACTCAGTTGTTAAATGGAAGGAGGCTAAAATGTGAACTGGCAAATCCAACTTTTTTGTTGTGTGAGAATTAAGGTAAAATCAAAAAATGCTAAAAAGGAATTGTCAGACACAGATACATCATGATGGATTTTAGTCAAGGAAACCATCTAATCTGCTGAAAGAAATCAGTCAGATTTCAGGAGTCATGGGAAGGTCAAAAGCCAGAAGCAGTAGTGCCTGGTAAAACAGCAGAATCCAGATTATTTGTTCTCTGTGATTAAGATAGATTGCTTAGAAGGAAAAGAAAGTTATCTATCTATCTATCTATCTATCTATCTATCTATCTATCTATCTATCTATTTTGTAAACTACCTATCCTAGCATGGGTTGGTGTGATAGCAGGCTGACCAGGGTAGACCAGACGTCTTTCCCAGAAAAAGTCTTCAGCTTATGTTGTGGGATCCCTAGGGATTCCTAGCCTAGCAGAGAGACAGAAGAGTCAAACTGTCTGTGGGGAAAAATCGTATCTTATTGGATACAAGTATTTGCACAATGGAAACTGATAAAAGATATATGATGAGCTCTATAAAATAAAAGTCCTAGCTGGAAGAGTAGCCTCATAACCAAAGCTAGGTGAAGACACTGAAAATACAAGTATATCTTGTGTGTCTTGTTAAATGGAAAAGAAGACACCCAGACAAGCATTGCTATACCTACAGGAATTGTATCTTGTGTGTCTTGTTAAATGGAAAAGAAGACACCCAGACAAGCATTGCTATACCTACAGGAATTGCCAGTGACTGTTATAAAATATTATACACATTCACAGAATACTTTGTTAATGATGTGTTTATGACAGTGCTTGATACATTTTTGATGTGAGGAAGCTTTTTATGATAGAAACTACATCTTGGACTGCATTAGCCTTCTGAAAATCCTTTTTGTTTTCATTCCTTATAGTTTACCTGAACAAACTGACAAATACAATAGAACCTATTTTATATCATCTTATGGAGTAAAACAGAATGAATCATGCCACTAATGTACCAACATAAGTAACAACAAATGAATTAGTTGGAAGGTTCTTATAAGTTTTCAGGATAAGTATGAAGACATTCTCAGCTACTGTGCTGGAAACTGAAAGTAACACGCTGATCTTTATGCTAGAATGCAAAACAACCCTAAACTGTCCTACGGGGTAATGGATGCAAAAACTCTTCTTGAGTAGATGTATCACAACCAGATTGCACTTGATGCAATTAAGTCTCAGTGGAATGGTTACATGAAACATATGCAAAATGTTCAGCATGAAAAGCAGGCAAGCCAGCTCATCCAGTGAGGAAGATTCAATGCATCTCCAAAATACTATCAAGAAGGTAGAAAGTGGATTCCAGGAATTGTTGAGGATAAAACAAGTCCCATTTCTTAGTTACTTCAAGGAACTGATTTAGGGGTTTCTGACAGGAGCCATTCTGACCAGACAATACTTAGACCATCAATGGCTAAGGGAACAGATACTCCTGATGAAGTAAATTCTGATACTAAGGTTTTGGATAGTGACCAAGCTAATTTTCACACAGGGAACATGAGCAGTGTCCAGACTTATCTTATTCTTTGAGTATGGACAACAGACTCATGCAGATTAGAATGTAAGCTAAAAAGGAAAGTAATGTGGTGCATTGAGCAGTGAATCTAGCTCTATAAATGCAAGCCCATACACCTGCATATAAAGTGACTGTGGATATGCATAGATATCAGTCTACACTTAATTTATGCTGAGTCATAGCTTGTTAATAAAGTGACTTCAAGCTGTGATATTCATCTCTGTATGAGATTCCTCAAAATATAATATGCTCAGCAACTGATTTGGAACTGTCAGTTTATTATTTTATTTAACAGTAAGCTTTGTATGCAACTAATAATTTAAACAAAATATTCAGTTCAGATTTCTGCCTTGCTCTGAACTCTAGTAGTATTTCATGCATTGTCCCAGTAATTTTCTAAATGGCACACTTACTTCTGACATACTGAGAATAAACTTTGAAAAATACTTTATAATGTACAGAAATCCCATGGGTTCTCATATATTCTGATCAACATCTCTTTGTATTATTTTACTGTGTCATGGCCTGTTTGTACAGGAAACAGGCAAAATAGACAAAAAGTAAATGATATGTCATTTAAAAGAAAAGTAAGGTTACATTTTGTCTCCACAGCATCTTCTCTTCTAGAAATCCATTCATAGCAACTTGGTTAATCATTGGAATCCCTGGCTCATTCTCTGCACATTTCTGGAGTTTTTTAACTTTATTTCAGTCATGGGTTACTGTAGAATTATAAACAAACCTTATTGCTACTTTGTAAAATAATTGTGGCTCAAATACAAGCTTATACGCATCTCTTTTTTCTGACTTGTAATTCACTCTCAGGTTATATAACTGTATGCAACAATCTGTTTTGCATTTTAGGCAGGGGTTTCATACAGTCATTGCTTAACTATAGTCTGCACTGACTTGTCAGTTTTCATTAGCATTTTCATACTATAAATACATTTTTGGAGCTCTTCACAACTGACATAATAACCAGCATTTTTTTTTCTATCTAAACATATTTTTCTGATAGTGAGTAAAAGCTGGAAAGTGTTTTAATTTTTTGTAAAATCATGGCACCAGTTTCATTCTGGCTTGCATGTACCTGTAATGTGACTTATTTATTTGTATCAACATATGCCAGTTTAAATATTTCTGTCAGCATCCATTTAAGCAATTCAGAACTCTGCCTTGCTCTGAATTCTAGCAGTATTTCATGCATTGTTCCAGTAATATCCTTAATGGTGCACTTATTTCTGACATACTGAGAATAAACTTTGAAAAATACTTTTATCACGTAAAGAAATCTCATGTGTTCTCACATATTCAGCTGCAGACATTTTGCCATTACTCTGACTTTCTCATCATCTGATTTTAGGCTCTCTGAAGTCATTGCATGATCCCAGTATCTCAGCTTTGCAGGTATGATTTTACATTTACTTTTTTAGAGTTTGAGAATGTATTGCCTCAGTCTTAGCAGTAACTTAGTCAATCACTTGTCATGCTCTCGTTCTTCACAGTTGTACATCATTGTATGATCATTGATTGATAGGTAAATACTAGGCTATCAGTCTTCAGATTATTACAAGCCTAGCCAATGGCCAGAGGTTAGAGTCAAGCCCTGTGTCTTGTAGCTGTAAGGTGATACATTATACCTTATACATTATGCCTACCCCTTCCCCACTAGATTAGAACCCGGGCTAACCTGTATTGTGGCCACGAGCTTACACCAATTGCCACAGGAAAGGCTCATTAATGTAACAATAACTTCAAGCAAATCAGTAATCTGCACATCAACTCTCTGAAACATTTTAGATGCTAATAAATCTAGAAGGCTTATAAATCTTTATCTTTCTATAAGTCAGTTAAACCCAGAGAGCTTGGACATTTACTCATCAAGCTTTATTTTCCAAAAATCCCAGATTAGCATAAAACTCAAAAAACTCCCTTCTGGTGTAGCTGAAACAAATTTTTTCGGCTATACAAAATAGATAATGTTCTCTCTTGATAGTCTGGCTGGATCTTTTGGCTTAAGTGACTTTTCCATGAGACCTTTTTACTTGTTATTTTGGTCTTTATTTAGAGCTTTTTTATCTTTGCATTTAGACATTTAGTCATGTTGCACAGCCATGACCATACTATTTATCCACTTGACGGATGTATTCTGTTTCATACTCATACCCGCCCACTCCAGTTCTGATCAACTCCTTTTCAGTTCTGCTACTTAAAGCTATTAGGCCATTCCTTGCCTGCATTACTGGCAAAGCTGTTGGATCTATCATAATATGATGAATTCCTTGAAAATAAGCTTAACCAGCAAATAAATCTTCATGCTCACAAAGGAAATCATCACTCTGTACATTCTGCATACAGCTATGATGTGCTTGTTTTATGATCAACATTAAAATGAAAATATTCACCTTCAAATCGCTTAGTATTTATATGATTTCATGATGAGGGTCACAAGTATATCAGATCCACTGTAACTTCAACATCCAGGGTATCCATTACTTTGCTACAGAACTCTATATTATATGTAATACAAAAATGGTCATAAAAAGCCTTGATGAAAGGAATCTAAAATTCTGGTGTATCTAATGACATTCGCTGAAGTAATGTTTTTCCAAATGATTTACCCAGCATGTAAGAGAGACTGATTTCTCTATCATTGATAGCTACTTGAGAATCACTCCCTTGTAAATTGTAAGGGCAGATATTGTTTTCCATTTTGATGGTGAAAATCTCATTGCCAGGCAATGGTGGAAGAAGAATATTAGTACAGGAACTAGGTGTTTACTAATTTTAGTTGCAGAGTACCCTAGAATGCTGAATCAGATTGGTGAAGAGTTTAACTTAATTTTAAGGAGAATATCTTTTCCTCATTCCTCCTTGATATTTGGCACATTGTCTGCTGAATGACCAGTAAACCAAGAACAGGAATTTTATTGAGCCGATGAGTGGCTAGAAAATGTTTCCCTCCGTGTTGAAGCAGGGTCTACTACCAGTGCTTGTGTGTACTTGCTTGCTGCCAATTACTTGAATAGGCAAGTGTTCTATCTCCCACTTACTCAATCTTACGTAACTATTTAGCCCTCCCAAAATTTGACCATATTAAACTGTATAGTCCTACAGAGCCCTAACGCTAATCCTTAAAATTGCCAACCAATTCCTAACTTGAGTCCTTGTTACCTAGTTTAAAACTCCACTCCCCCTCCCTAAACCTAAAACTCCAACCCACCTCCCCAAGCCTAAATTCTCCAGTCGTTTCCTAAGAATAAACTCCTTTTACCTTCCCTAAACCAAAAACTCCCCTCCTGCTCCTCACTCTAAAACTTCCGTCTTGCTCTGTAACCCTAAAAATCCCTTCTCAGTCCCTAACTCAAAAACCCACCTCCCAATCCCTCCCTTCAACTTTGCACTCACCTCCCTCTCACTCGAAGAATGTGTTTGGGTAAGGTACAGAAGCTGCTTCCCTGAACTCATATGTGAGTTTTAGCATGAGCAGCAGCCTGTACAGGCCATGGCTTTGGGTCAGTAGTCTTCAAGGACTTGTAGTACAGCTGCTGAAGCAGTAGTCACATGGTCATTTGTAATTATTTACTTTCAGTTGAATTATATCTGTTATTTCTTTAATCATTCTGTTCATATATGAGTTGTGACAGTTGAAGCAGGGGTGTAGGGGGTGACGTCCACCTCATGGGGGTGCAGGGGGGCTTGCCCCCTGCAAAAATGTTGTAGGGTACGTTGTACTGTTGGTATTTTGTGTACTGTGTTGTTTCGGTGGTGTGTGTTTCGGCATACTGATCTTTCATTCAAGTGGTGTTTCGGACTTCTGGTGTCGGTAATTTGGGATTCAGACATCTGTAATTTCAGCGATGTCACTATGATCCATGTATATACACACACACACACACACATATATATATATATATATATATATATATATATATATATATAAGCTATCTAGAAGTATACATATTTTCTGTTATTTTCTCACTCACGAGACCTTCCAATGTACAACTTTTTTTTAAAAGAGCAAAAATAACATTTTAAGCAGTATGTGCTGGTCTGTGAAATAATGCATTACAGTAGTGTACAAACATACCTTAATTAACGATTATGAACATATCTAAAAATGATTTAGGTTGTGGAGATACTGAGAAACTGTAACAAATAACTTGGAAATTCCAAGGAAAACAAGGCCTTATATACAGTAGCCTCATTTTTTTGGCAGGCTGAGTCTGATCTGTTATGCAGTATTAGTAATGTGCATGTACTGAGAAGAACTGTGACAAGACTCGACCTTTAATTCTTACTGAACTCAAAAGTGTACTAATGACAACTCCATTTAAGCTTTTTAATAAATCATGGCAGGAGAGTGATTATATATGAGATATCTGACGTCCACTTAGTCCACAATCTCTTAATTGACATGGAAAAAGTCAATAAGTGCATCTTTTCCATGGGATGCTTCTTCACATGAATTCACTTTCTAGAAATGAAATCGGGCATTCATTTCAAAATTGTGTTGAGTGGCTGTTCCCTTCCCATCACAGTAGTGAGGTAAAACCCTAAAATTTCAATGAGTGTGGTTAAAGGTGTTTTAAATATAGTCTCATAGGTGTATACTAGACTAATGGCCACTAGGACCCTTATAAGCCTAGCTGTGCAACCCAAATGTATTCCACAAGTTTGATTTATATAGGGGATGGTTTACTGACTACCTCTGTCCATCAGAGACACAGGGGCCAGACCAGGGCTGAATCTTTCATTATCCATTAATTTGTCCAAGTGGCGCTTTAATAGAGGTAGGGAGGAGCTCTGCTTCACATGGATGGAGAGCCTGTTTCAGAGAACGGGAATTCTCTGAGAAACATATCTGTCTCTCCAACATTTCCTGTTTATATCACAAGAAGATGTAGGTCCTTTGATCTAGTAGTTCTGATGTGGTTTGCTTTGTGGATGTGTAAAATGTTCATCAAAACAGGGTCTAGGGATGCTTTATACACCAAGCAATGATCACCTCTCTGAAATCTCTGTGATACTGACTAAGGAGACAGGGATTTGAGATGATCAGCATAGGACATTGTGTTTACTCCCTGTATTCTTTTTGTAAGGAACCTTTGTGGATGTTTCAGTCACTGCATGTGTCTGGTCAAATACATACCGGAGGAGACAGACGATATTATACTCTGTGATGAGTCATGATGAGGGCCGAGAATACAGTGGTATGATAACCTCTCTTGTTCTAGATGCCAAGCCCTTACATATATGTTGAGCAACATACAAGGATTTTCTTACTAACTTTGACAGATGTTGGTCAAAGGCTAGGTTACTATCTACATGAGATCCCAGATCCCTGACCAGTATATCAACCTTTGGGGTGCTATATTGATGTAGTTACCCAGGGTGGCTGACGTCCCAAAAGGTAATGCATTTCTTAGTACTGAGCTTTACACCATGGCTTTGGGACCAAGTGTGTATCTGTGCTAGTCCTTCCTGAAGGGTGTTCTTGTCTTGGGGGAATTCATTGACTGCTCCCAGTTTGCAGTTATCTGCAAACTTGGTCTGTCAGAGGCCTTTGATATTGGCTTTGACATCTAAGAAATAGATTCCAAACAGGAGAGAGCCCAGCACAGAGCCCTGAGGGATTCTACTGGTGACCAATCTCTCTGTGGTGGTGGCCTCACTAATGTTAACATCTTGGGTAGGTCCTTTCTATGAGCAAACTAGCTATTCAGAGTGTTATAAAAGGGTGTATGCCTAGTTCAGTAAGTTTGTTGACAATGTCCAGGTGAAGTATTGTATCAAATGCTTTAGCCAGATCTAGGTAAGTATTATGCACCACGTTCCCCTCATTCATTGCCTTATTGACCTTTTCCTGTAAGTACACCAGGTTCAGTAAAGCATGACCTTTATTTGACAAAGCCAAACTGGGATGGGTCCAGTGTCTGGAAGACTCCTATGTCCTTGTTGATAATTTCCATGATAATTCTTCCCATGGCTTTGGAAATAAGACTAATCAGACTAATGGTCCATACAACTAGCAACAATGAGAAAATCAAGACCACTGTTTCAGACCCAAAATTATTTTATTCTGTAGCTCCTCGGTGGGTCTTGATAATCAGACTAATGGGTCTGTAGTTCCCAAGATCAGCTGAAGGCCCTCTCTTACGAAGGGGATGACCATCACAGTCCTCCATTCTCTAAGAACAAAACCTGTTTTAAGACTACAGTTAAATAGGGATGCTAGGGGTCCTGATAAGTCATATTTTAGACTGTTCAGGAGGCACCCCACACTGTTATCGGGACCCATTGAGGCTGTGTTCTTGGTTTTTGCAAGGACAGCCAGTGCATGTTCTCTAGTTATAGTTGGAAGGGTTATGTTTGAGGGTATTTCATGGGGGTCAGTTGGAGTGAGAGGGGGATAAAGTTGGAACTGAATTTGTCTGCTAACAGGTTTGCTGTATTGTCAAAGCATGGTAAATGTGGCACCATTAACAATCAGTTTAACACATTGATTTGTGCTGCCCTTGAGTTTTCTGACAGTTGAAGAAGGACTTATGGATATGTTTCTCCTGGGAGGCTGTCTTAACCTCATAGTTGGCTTTGTTGGACCTATTTAGTCCTCTTAGCTGTTTATTTCCTTTGATGTGGGTGGAGAAGAGTGTCAGGAGTGACTTGTGACAGACGAGTACCAGTAAGAGTGAAAGGGAAGGTCTACAAGAGGGTAGTGAGACCAGCTATGTTATATGGGTTGGAGAGAGTGGCATTGACACAAAGGCAGGAGTCAGAGCTGGACATGGCAGAGATAAATATGTTAAGATTTGTACTGGGTGTGACGAGGGTAGACAGGATTAGGCATAAGTATATTAGAGGGTCAGCCGAGGTTGGAAGGTTTTGAGACAAAGGCAAAGAGGCAAGATTACGTTGGTTTGGACATGTGCTGAGGAGGGATGCAGAGTATATTGGGAAAAAGATGCTAAGGATGAAGCTGCCAGGTAACAGGAAAAGAGGAAGGCCTAAGATAAGGTTTATGGATGTGGTGAGAGTGGACATGCAGGTGGTTGGTGTGACAGAGCAAGATGCAGAGGACAGGAAGAAATGGAAACAGATGATCTGCTGTGGTGACCCCTAACAGGAGCAACAGAAAGACGAAGAAGATTTTTATCTTTATGGGAATTACCCTTCCTGATATTTGCCATATTTTTTTTCCTTTTGTTGTATGCCCGGTTTAATTTGGAATGCCACCAGGACATTTGTTTCTGTGGGTAGTTCTGGGCTTACTCCTGGTAGATACAGTAGACTCTGTACAGCCAATGACACGGTTGTGCAGAGTTTCTAAGAGCTGTTCAGTGTGGGCTGCTGTGTTCTTGGGTTTGGAGGGGTACTGAAATTTGACAAACCATTTTTGCCTTCATATAGTTACTGTTACTGGTTTTACTGGAGTTATGGAGTTATTTTTAATTTCAAAGGAGATAGCTTTTATGGTTGGACCTTACCAGTGAGAATGAGACATGGGGTGGGGTACAACAGTCTTTCATATATATATATATATATATATATATATATATATATATATATATATATGAGATTGAAGTCCTGAATATTCACTATTTGGTCAAGAGTGTTTGTATTTACAAAGTCCAGAAACCTCTGTACATGTAGATTTGAGGCAGTGTAGGATTCCCAGTCTGTAGAGGGGCAATCAAAATCTCCCATGAGCAGGGTATCAGGTTGGATGGTGAGTGATTTCAGCAGGTCCAAGTATGCATTGTGATCTTCTTGGGACATGGAGGGTGAGCTAGAGCTGTTTGAGATGTGGTACAGGATTTTGTCTGTGGTGATCTGCACATGGAGGAACTCCACAGCATCATCCTGTTTGACCAGTCTAGAGGTGTGCTTCTTATTGATGTACATCAAGATACCTCCACCTTTTGCTCTTGTCTGTGCAGCTGCTGGTCTGGTCTAAAGGTGTGGACGGCACAGTAACCTTGCACTGCTGGAGTACCCTCTTCTGTTTTAAACCACATCTCGGTAACTGCACAAATTTCTATATTCTTCAGCATGAGGAGAACATGGAGGGAGTGTACTTTTTATTTAGGCTCCTGACATTGAGCAGTAATATCCTGTGGTTCATCTGAGTTGATTTTGCTATGTTAGTAGGTTTGTCAATTTGGCATTGGCTAAAAAAGACACTGTGGAGTGGATTAAGTTTTAGCCAGTATTTGAAAGCCTAGAGGGGATAAGTGCAGACCATCCTTGACAAAGCAACATGATCTGTTAACCATCTCCTCCCAGGCTGACAAATATTGAATCCCCTTAGAATAACACCAGAAACACAGCCAATTAAAATCATATCATATTTTGCTCATATTGTGGCATCCTGCTCAATTATGGTTATATGCCGTTCACTGTAGGCTCATTACCAGTGTGAGACAGTCTGACAGCTCTATAATGTCTCTCTTCTTATAGACCAGGGAGGTACATCTTGGGCCATTTACACCTGCATGGAGTATGATGGAATCATACTGGTACCTGTGGTGCACTGACTTGAATGCGTGTGTTATTTGGCAGATCCTAGCTACAGATAAGCAAATAATCATTATCTTCTCCTTGTTCAGCTTGGTTAGAGGGGCATCAGTATGTCTTACAATGGAGTCCTCAATGAAGAGAATTCTGGGAAATGTGTGTGCTTGCCTTAGGGGTTTAGTGTTTGGGATTCCTTTGAGAGTGATTTTATGTGTAGTGTTAGGTGTTGTTTTTTTCAGAGTGCCTTTGGGCTTGCTGAGGTATATCTTTGCGAATGGCTGGCCTAGGTGATCTTTGTTGATTAGTAAGATTACTTTTAAGTGCCTCAGCATACATTAGTGTTTGCGTGGGTGCTTTGAACGTGGTTTCAACATCCTGATATGCATTTGTATGCTAGAGCTTATCCTCCGGTGTCATTATATAAGTGCACCTCTTGCACACTGTGTCTACTTTGTTAATTTATTTAATCCAGAACAGCAGGAGATTAATTAACACCTTTGCTTAATGAGATCTTCAAAGCCAGGAAACCACTTGCTTCCCAAGTGTTCGTCTCTAAAATCCTCTGCTGAAAACACACTTCATAACATTTAAAATATCTGAAAAATGGTATGAGTTATAAAAAATGTAAAATACGAAGTGCTTGTGTCAATGTTTTGCCTGCATGTGTTGATTTTATATTACAGATATTAGCCAGAAAAATATATGCTGTGTGCCAAAAATCATCAGTATTGTGGTCAAACAAATTATTATGTATCTGTAAGTATGCAAAATAGATATGTCAGTGGTTGAATTGTTCATCTGTTTGAGAGCTTTCCAATGATGTATGACAAGAGAGGGTAACATACTGTTTTTTAGTGATACTGTAAAATATATGCAGATTACGCATAAAATAGCTTCACAATATTTACAACCAATATTGATCTAAAAAACTGTGTCAGATGACAAGCATCAGTGGCAACATTGTAAGCCTTAATACTTTATATAAAATGTCAGTGCTTATTGTCCTGGAGGTCACACATCTTTTATTTAATTAATGTAGTAATGAAAAATACAGCTGATAGTCATAACCGCTTTACAGAAAAACATTTATGTCTCATAATGTCTTCAGATAACCCACCATATTTTAATGTTATTTTTTTACTAGCAACCAGTGTTTGTACACACCATCAATAATAACATGTCAGTATCAAACTCCATTTTTGCATTAATATAAACATGGAAAATATCTCACATGGTTTATAACTTTTTGCAAAAAAAGCAATGTCTTTCAGCTTTTCCTGGTTAGGGGTCACCACAGCAGATTACCAGTCTGCAGATTGATTGGCAGTAGAATTTTTATGGTGTCAAGTTGCCAGCCTGATGCCCAACCTTTACAGAAGGCACACACTCTCGCACCTACCTGCATGTCATTTTAAAACTCCCTTGACCGCAGGGAGGACATGCAGACTCTACAAAAAAGGCACTCTAGGGAGGTCACTCCAGTGCAGGGAGGGTTTATAACTTGTGCAAATACTCCTTAATAACTCTATTTCTGTGCTTCCCAATCTGATGATTTTATTATAGATTCATAGTAAATCATGCCAACTTGTACATGACACCTTACTGCCTTCGTTTTATGTATGCATCTGTACCAAGACTTCAGAAATTAGACTTTGAAAACACTGACGAGCACACTTGTTTCAGGAGTATAATGAAGTCTCCTATAAAGTACACTCTTAAAGGATATACTGGAACTCTGCTTTCCTGATGAGTATACTGTTGTAGGAAGCAATGATTTAAGGATTAAGGTGTCGGTAACATGAGGCAATTGCTATATTGTCTCAAGGTGCCCATTGACCATTTGGGCACATGAGAATAATATGCTGATAAGTACATCAAAAACTAACCATATGAGATTTGGGAGACATAAACTGAAAGGTGAATATTTAATACAGCACATAGTGATTAAAACTGTAGATTCATTTAAGGACCTGGGTATATGGGTACATTCAGCTATGAGTTTTTCTAATCATATCAACCAATTGGTTAATGATAGTTATAGAACTTTAGGTTGTAAAAAGATTACCCCTGCATTACCAAGCTATAATTCATACCACACCTTTTGGCCACCTAATCTGGACCGAAGCACTAAAGGCGGAGGCGTGTCCATATTCATTAAGGATATCCACACATCCAGGCTAGTTGCTCAGCATAATGCATCCGAGATTATCCAAGTGCAACTAACTCTGGGCAAGACCACAATCCAAATTGTAGCTTGCTACAGATCCCCCACCATGCGCCAGGATTCCCACTCCTCATGTCTTAATACACTGGAAAATATTAGGGTGCAACCTAACACCCTAATAATGGGTGATTTCAACTACCCTACCATTAACTGGGAAAACTACTCATGTACCAACTCTTGTGCTTAACGTTTTCTGGAATTCATAAATTCCAATGCCATGGATCAATTTATCCACACCCCCACCAGGGGCAGCAATATCCTAGAACCTGGTTATTACCAACATGGGCAACCAGTGCTCCACACCAGAGGTCAATTCCTCGTTGGTCAGATCCGACCACAAGCTAATCACCCTAGACATCCACATCCCTCCCCCACCCCCCATTACCACAGTAAAAAATTTCTCCAAAGCCAACTTCACGCTTCTTAAGACAGAAGTGGCAAACTTCACGACACCCATGCTGATGGACAATAGAGGTATGACTGCTGAATCCTACACAAATGCACTTTATAAGCACTTACACGAGTGCATGGATCGTGCAATCCCTAACAGAACCAAGATGCTATCCTCCAAAAAAATGAAGCCAATCTGGTGGTCCCCTGCCATAAACAAACTCTACAACAGAAGAAAGAAACTGTTGCAAAAAAGAGTAAAATCCCATGATTGGAGAAACTCCCTGGTCAGCCTCAGTAAGAAGCTGAGATCATTCATAAAATCCTCCAAAGCTAGTTATGAAAACAAAATCGCCACTGACTCTAAAGACAACCACAAAGCATTCTATAGCTATGTCAAGAATCTCAATGGCAACACTCAGATCTGCTCTGAGTTACAGCACAATGGCACTAAGTATACAGAACCACCTGATATTGCCAACATTCTGGCAGATAGGTTCAGTGCTAACTTTACCCCCCCCAGTCATCCCCTAAAGGACCCATCTGTATACCAGAAGAATGCAAAGTTCCTGTAATCACAGCTGCACAAGTAAAAAACACACTATCCAAAGCCAAGAACACAGCATCCATGGGACCTGACGACATCCCAGGCTGTGTTCTACATCAACTACAGAATGAACTGGCACCCCACCTAAGTACCATGTTCAATCATAGCCTCACCAAAGGCTATGTACCCACTGAATGGCGCACAGTGACAGTTATTCCACTCCACAAAGGGGGAGCCACCACAGACCCCGGAAACTACCGCCACATTAACCTAATGAGCCTGGTCTGCAAGGCTATGGAGCGTATCATCATGGAACTTATAAACAATGACATTGGTAATCTCCAAACTCAGAACCCCACCCAGTTCGGGTTTGTAAAAGGCAGATCATGTCTCCTAAACCTGATAGACTTCTTTGAAGCAGTCACCAAAGCCGTAGATGAGGGTAAGGTGGTTCACACAGCCTATCTAGATCTCGCTAAGGCTTTTGACACCATCCCCCACTCTGGAATTATAGATAAACTCACTAAACTAGGTATAAATCCCTATGTCACAAGATGGGTTGCCAACTGGCTCACTGACAGAATCCACACTGTGAAAGGAGCAGACTCCAAATCCAACTTCAGACCAGTGACAAGTGGAGTACCACAGGGTTCAGTCCTAGGTCCCCTCCTGTTTGGTATCTACTTCTCTGAAGTACAGGCCAACACAGAAGGTCTTTGGCTAACGAAGTTCGCAGATGACTGCAAACTAGGAGCCATAATCGAAACTCCAAAAGATGTGGATATCCTACAAAAGGGCCTCGCTGAGACAGATGCCTGGTGTCAAAGCCATGGCCTCAAGCTCAATGCCAAAAAGTGCATTGTCATCCCTTTTGGTAAAAACTCAGTACCCATGAACTACAACATAGGTGGTAGTCTACTTAACACCAAAAGTGTGATAAGAGACCTTGGGACACAGGTGGACAGTAGTCTCTCCTTTGATAATCACATCACCACAGTAGTCAGGAAATCCTTCTATGTGGCACACCTCATCACAAAAGGTTTCTCATTCAGGAAAAAAGAGGTCATTGTTCCCCTCTACTCATCACTCATTAGACCCATTATAGAGTACAATGCCCCTTTTGGTATGTACCTCACAAGACATCTACAACAACTGGAAAGGCCACAGAAATACCTCACAAAGAGGATTACTGGCCTCAAAGAGATGCCCTATGCAGACCGTATCAAAAAACTGCAGCTTTACTCCATTGCATATCGCCTACTCAGAGGCGATCTCTGCCTAACACACAAAGCTATGTCAAACCCAGAGCTTTTAGACATGCTCCACTTAAAGAAATCCCAATCCCTACGAGCTACACGCTCTAGGGACCTAAACCTCGTCACCACAATAAATAGAACATGCTGGAGGGATAGATTCCTGTCCCAGAGACTTCCCATACTCTGGAACAAACTACCTATCTATATCAAGCAAAGCTCCTCATTAGCATTCTTCAAGAAAAATCTTGATGACTGGATGGGAGATAGGAAATTCACCCCGGGGATCACTTCTGTGGCTCTGCTCGACAGTGGCACAGGAAAATAATTTTCTTGAGTGGCGAAAGCCAGGGTACCTTTGGCTAGGCTTATATAGGCCCTAGGGCCAATAGCCTAGTACCTACATATGAACCTATGAACCTATAAAGCCTAGGAAATCAAAAATGATGAAGTCATTGTTTATTAGTTACATTAGATCCAAACTTGAGTATGGAATAACAACATGGAAACCCTATAAGAAAACAAGCATGAGTAAACTGGAAAGAGTACAGCGGAAATATACCAAGGGCATCCATGGATGTGAAAATTTAAGTTATGAAAGACTAAAATATCTAAACTTGTACAGTGACTGTTACAGATATCTAAGAGGAGATCTTATTCAGGTATATAGGGCATTTAGAGACAACTATCTCTGTGAATGTTTGGAGTTATCAAAAAGTACTAGAGAATCCTCTGACAACCTATGTAGAAGATTCTATAGGAATAATAAGTGTACAAAATTACATTAAACCAAGTGCTAGTTTAGAAATTTTTAAGAACAGCCTTGACACTTAGTATGAGAACAAGTGTTTTGGTATATTGGCAAGCTAGAAGGGCATTAATACCCGTGCTTGAAATATTTGTATGTATGTATATAAACCAAGCCGGCTACAGAGAAATTAGGAATTTGCATATCCATGCTGTCCAGTCCTTTGATTGGTGAGCTACTAAGAGGTGGTATATTAAGGGTGCTTTGTTGGTGCAGACTAATAAGGGTGCTTTATTGAGGCAGATTAAGTCCCCTAATTTCCCTAAAAGAAAGACTACTAGCCCCATGGGCCCTACTGATATGCCAGGTAATTTTCTATTCAACATTAAAACAATGCATAGTAAGGCTGCTTCACATTCTTCTGAATAATCTCCTTACATTTCTACGTCCTTGAACTGTGCCTACAGGCAGTGGGTGTGCCGATACATAAGGGGTTTGCCATATCTGATCTGGACAACTGTTGATCAGTTAGTCTGATAAGACTTATATGCAATGATGGAATATATAGACCTCCAACTAGTTCAGGCCAAGACAGATGAGCTCCTTTTCCCTGACCAGAATGAAAAGATTTTTGTTAAGGGCCACCTGAATGTAATGTCGTAAATAAGCAAAAGTAGATGTACACTCAGAAACAAAATTCAAATAAAGCAAAATACCAGCATCAAACCACCAAATATTCTGTATCCATCTGTTTTTACTTAAAACAGCTTCATCAGGGCCTTAAAGAAGTATACATCAGACGCATACCTACATACACTTGCACATGTATATGCACACATATGTATGTGCGCGTGCACGTGTGTGTGTGTTTAAGCATATTACATGGTGGGGTTTCTAGGGCTAACATGTCTAGGTCACTGTGCCTTGGTGTGGAAACCCCCTAAAAATTTTCTAAGTGTCCACTCAAAGCAAGAGACCACATGTGATGTCTTAAAAGACTAAGTGGTAGGCAAAGTTCAATATGTTGTTCAATGCTTTTTTAGGCACCTTTATTACTTTATTAATTATCACTTAAGACATAGGCATACATACATTAATAGAAAAGAAAATAAATCTTATTACCATTTTTCATTTATATACCTTATACATTATATATATATGTTTTCTTCCTGTACAGCAGCTCTCATTTAATCCTACATTACATGCAATGTCTTTTGGCTTCTCCTGTTAGGGGTCGCCACAGTGGATCACTGGTCTGCAGATTGATTAGCAGTGGAGTTTTTACAGTGTCGAGTTGCCAGCCCGGTGCCCCACCTTTGTAGAAGGCACACACACACTCTCACCTACCTGCATGTCTTTAAAACTCACTCAGCCACAGGGAGGACATGCAGTCTCTATACAGAAGGCACTCCAGACGAAAATCACACTGGAGAACCTCTTGCTGTGAGGCGACAATGCTAACCGCTGCACCACCATGGCCAACTTAATCCTACATTACATAAATTGTTCAATTCTTGCCTTCTGTTAAAGCTCACTCTACATTCTGGACATTATTTTTCATGTATTGTTCCCACAAATTCAATGCATTTCTATGTAATTTGCTCCTTCCTTTTCCTAAAGATGCTATCTCCAGTTCTTTTATTGCTTTTACAATGTTCAATAGTTCAAATACAGTTGGTTTACATTTTGATTTACATTTTCTAATAACTGCTTTTTTTGGTAGCCAATAGAATTAAACTTAATAAGGCCTTACTATATACAGGCATTTCAGATCCCGTGTCTCAGCTGAAAAGAATAATTTCCTTAGTTACAGCCATTTGGTCTCCCAATATTACTGGTAGAGAATTCTGTATGGGATTTCTAAAATAACTGTGACATCCCCACTCTGGGCCAATAATCAAGGAGTCTCAATCCTCACCACTGACACTGGAGAGAGATATTCACTTGGAATAAAAATGGATACACCCAGTATTTCCAGTTGCAGCTGTCTACATCAAGCAAATTTCCTTTAAGAGTACACGGGGAACACAGTCTGTCCAGGGACTGGCTCTTGTCTCTAACTCCAGATCCCCAATAAGACTCCCCACTGGCAGAGGTGTAGGGTTGACTCCTCAGCCAAGTATCCAAGCAAAGCCCTCCAGCACCCTCTCTGTGGACCCAGTGCTTCATGTCCCTGCTTCAAGTAGCTGACATGCACACTCTGAGATTTGATTTTCACACACACACACACACACACACACACACACACACACACACACACACACACACACACACACACACATATGAGAAAGGCTGGCACCGATTTACTAGCTATGGCCCCTTCTGCCCAGACTGTAAGGTAGTTACACCACAGGCTAATACACTCAAGTGTACCAGCCTTTGATAGCAATTTAGTCGAATACCAAAGCATTTACTGTATTTTTCTGTCTGTTTGCAAAAAAACTAAAAAAAAAAAAAAAAATACTTCTCCTTTCCTAAACTTTCCTAGCTAGTTGTTCCAGTGATCAGATTTTGCTGATCCCTGGGCTTTGTATTTGGTTCCTGTGTTCCTCCATTTTCTTGTGTGGCCAGAGGTAGTTTCTTTACTCACCAGTGGGAGTGGGGAGTACTGAGCTGCTTGTTTGTCCTCAGAGGAGTGGTTAGAGACAGCAACTAGTAATTTGTTGGCCATTTTGGGTCATTTCCTGTTTTTTCCAGCTTCCTGCTATAAAGCGCTCGTTAGCGCGTGTTAGCGCAATTTAGCGCGGAGTTGCCACTGTTGCACACAAGAGCAGCGGCGGTTTAACAAGGTTAAACTATTCGGGCTACCTAAATTCCACTCTTCAAATTTTCCCTTAAATCTACCTTCCTCGAACTGTACTGCCGATCTAACCAGCGTATCCTATAACTAAAAACTTCATCTCTACTTGATTCCCAAGTAGACTATTCTCTATCTGTAAAGCCTAGCACTTGCTCGTACAGTACTTGCACCTCGATTAAGCACTATTATTATAGATAGTACCCCACCAGCCTAGAACCCACATCCCCCGGAGTCTTTTGTAAGTTTTTTATCTATTACTTCTAGCATGTCGAGGGATCAGTTGCTAGTGTCCTCTCCTGCTCAACTGGTGAACCTGGGAATATTGAGGCAATGTTACAATTGCCTCATGTACACAGACAATCCTCTCCTTCTCCCACAAAACACAAATACATGCGAGAGATGCAACAATACGGCCAAACTGGAGGCTGAGCTCTCTCAACATAGGACTGGCAAGACCAGACAGGAGGAGAAGGTAACCACACACACTACATACCCAGTCACACATAGTACCATCACAACTTCAAATCATACACATAATCACACAAAGACATACTCGGAGGCTCTGACCAAAAATCTACCAAAACAGCAGAGGCCTCCAAAGCAGACACCCAAACAACTACCACCTCAGGACCCAACACATGCTTCACATAGACCACACAGTCAGAGTGTCAAACAGTCACAGCCCTTAAGGCCAAACACAATGCCAGACACACTCGTCATTGGTGACTCCATAGTCAGGCACACTGACGTCCTGCTCACCAGACTGAGTAAGGAGAAGGTCACAGTAAGCTGCCTGTCGGGCGCTAGAATCCGCCACATAACACAAGCACTCAGGTCTCTCAACAGCAAGTACAAGTACAACTCAGTCATTGTCCATGCTGGTGTCAACGACCTGAGATGTTCCTCCTTGGACTACATGAAAAGAGACATTGAGGAGCTCTCTGATTATGTAGCCCAGGCAGGCTTGACCCTGACCTTGAGCAGTATCCTACCTTCACCTAGAATGATGCCACAATACAGTGATAAGATGATCAGCTTTAATAATTGGCTTAAATTTTGGTGTCATTCAAAGGGGATCCAATGTCTGTCTGCCTGGGATGACATGCTGGACAAGCCACACTGCTTCGCAAGGGACGGCTTGCACCTGTTACCCCTGGGCTTCCGGATATTGGCAAAGGCTCTTGCCACCCCCATAGTGCCTTTTTTAGGCAAGGCTCAAATTCTAAACCTACCACCCTAGAACACAAAAAGGAAAAAACTAAGGGTAATGCTGCTCAATGCCAGAAGTCTCAATCTCAAGATGCACGCACTCGAGGCCCTTCTCAGTATGGAGAACATCGATGTCTGTGCTGTGACAGAAACCTGGTTCAAGGCTCCTGAGAGCACCCCAGCACGATCAGGTTTCACCTCATATCATGCGTTCCGGCCCCAAAATCCGGACAACACCAAGAAAGGAGGGGGGGTGTCCATATTCATAAAGGACACACACACCTCAAGGTTGGTGGCAACGCACGATGCATCGGAGACCATCCAGGTGCAATTAACCATAGGCAAGACTGCTCTGCAATTTGTAGCATGTTACAGGCCACCCTCTCAAACTCAGGAACCTCACATGGCCTTCCTGAAAACACTGGAGAGGATAAATGTATCTCCAAATACCATCATACTAGGTGATTTCAACTACCCTAATATAGACTGGGAACACTACTTAAGCCCAAACACTCTAGCCCAAAGGTTCCTGGAGTTCATAAACTCAAATGCCATGGAACAGCTAGTCACCATCCCCACAAGAGGAGAAAACATACTTGATCTCATCATCACGAACATGGGATCACAATGTTCAACACCGGAAGTATACCCCTCACTGGTGAGATCAGATCATAAACTAATCTCGCTGGAGGTCCTCATCCCGCCCCCACCTGAAATAAAAAGACCACAGTGAAAAACTTCTCAAAAGCCGACTTCACACTTCTAAAACTAGTGTGGTCTCCTTTAAGGCCCCTGAGCCAGTGGTAAACATTACTCAAACCGCTGAATCACTTACAAATGCCTTCTACCAGCACCTACAGGACTGCATGGATCAGGCAATCCCAAACAAAACTAAGACTCTTTGTACCAAAGGCAAGCATCCAGTCTGGTGGACCCCAGCCATAAACAAGCTCTACAACAAAAGGAGGAAGCTACTACAAGATAGAGCAAAATCCTTGAAGGGTAAGACACCTTTGATCAATATAAGTAAAAAACTAAGAGCTCTCATAAAATCATCCAAGGCAAATTTTGAGAGAAAAATCGCCAAGGACTCAAAAGACAATCATAAGGCCTTCTTTAGTTATGTTAGAAACCTAGGAGGAAACTCCCAGATATGCTCAGAATTAGTTCAAAATGATGTGAAGATTACTGAACCTACACACATTGCCAACATACTGGCTGACAGGTTCAGTGCAAACTTCTCCCCTCCCCAAAAGGAGAGATATCTATACCAGAGGATTGTAGCCCCCCAAACATCTCCAACGCCCAGGTGAGAACTGCTCTCTCCAAGGCAAAAAACACAGCATCCATGGGACCGGATGGTGTCCCCAGCTGTGTGCTCCATGTACTCAATGAGGAATTAAACCCGCAGTTAGGGCAGCTGTTTAATCTTAGCCTCACCTCAGGATACATACCCAAGGAGTGGCGCACGGCGACTGTGGTCCCACTTCACAAGGGCGGTGCCTCCACCGACCCTGGAAATTACCGTCCCATTAGCTTGGCAAGCCTTATCTGCAAAGCCGTGGAGAGGATCATAATGGAACTCATAAATAAAGACATAGGGAACTTGCAGACTTTGGATCCATCCCAGTTTGGCTTTGTCAAAGGCAGATCATTCCTTTTAAACTTGGTTGACTCTTTCGAAACAGTCACCAAGGCTATTGATGAGGGCAAGGCAGTCCATACAGCCTACCTCGACCTGGCAAAGGCCTTCGACACAATACCCCACTCAGGTATCATCGAAAAACTCATCAGCTTAAATGTAAACACATACATCACAAGATGGGTTGCAAACTGGCTAAGTGACAGAACCCACAGGGTCAGAGTTGCTGGCGCCATGTCAGACTCAAAGCCTGTCACAAGTGGTGTCCCATAGGGCTCAGTCCTGGGACCACTCTTGTTCGGCATCTACTTTTCTGAAGTACAAGCAAACACAGGAGGGTTATGGCTGACAAAGTTTGCAGATGACTGCAAACTGGGCGCCATAGTCGAAAACACATCTGACACAGATATCCTTCAGAAGGGCCTCACAGAAACAGATAACTGTTGCCAGAGCCATGGCCTAAAGTTAAATGCCAAGAAATGCATAGTCATACCCTTCGGGAAAAACAAGATTACCCCTAGCTACCATATAGGTGGCAATCCACTGAGCACAGAAGAAGTCATCAGGGATCTGGGGACCCAGGTTGACAGTAACCTTTCGTTTGACACTCATGTTGCCAAAGTAGTTAGGAAAACCTTCTACATTGCCCACCTGATCATGAAGGGATTCACATCTTGATCTAGGGAGGTCATCGTCCCCCTGTACTCATCACTCATTAGACCTATGATTGAGTACAATGCCCCATTCGGAATGTATCTGACCCAACACCTGCAGCAGCTGGAAAGACCCCAAAAGTTCCTCACCAAAAGGATAAAGGGTCTTAAAAATATGTCTTATGCTGCCCGACTGAAAGAACTCCAGCTCTATTCAGTCGCATACCGCTTGCTCAGAGGTGACCTGTGCCTGACATATAAGGCCATGTCAAACCCAGATTTGATAAATATGCTTCACCTCAAAAAATCTAGATCCCTCAGAACCACAAGGGCGGGAGACTTAAACCTTGACACGGTTATTAATAGAACGTGCTGGAGGGACAGATTCATCACCCAGAGACTCCCTATGCTGTGGAACAAAATCCCGGTACATGTGAGGCAGAGCACCTCGCTGGCCTTGTTCAAGAGGAATCTTGACCAATGGATGGGAGATCGCAGATATACCCCAGGGATTACTTCAGTGTCACTGCTTGACAGAGGCACAGCAAAATAATAGGCATAGTTTTCTTCAAACTAAAGGGGTGGCGAAAGCCACATAACTATGGGCTAGGCTTATAAATGCCCTTGGGCAGATAGCCTAGTATGAACCTATGAACCTATGAACAAGGCACTCCAAAAACAGCTACTCTAAAGCTCTTGCAAGGGTACCCAATTATACTAAGTGAAATTAACATTAATACAAATGGTAATGTTGACCAAACAGCAAGGCTTTCAGGAGTGGCAGCAGTGTCACCAAATGAATATAAATACTCTCAAAGGTTGAAATATTCTCTAAAGGACTAGCCACAATGAAAAGTTTAAATATATTTAATAATAAATAATAAAGGAAAATGAAAATACTAAATATCTATTTACAGTAAACACCAGCATTTCTTTCACAGGAAATATTAAAAATAACACAGGTGGACATGTTCACACAGTTACAGAAAAACAATACTTAACTAATCCTACTATATTTTCCTGACTGATCTAAAGAATTATTATTCCCTGGTTACTTACTAGAGCAAGGCAAGATGAAGTAGGTAAGAGATCCTTCTTTGTCAGGTTACAAAAACAGAGTACAATGAGACTTCAGTCTCACCTAGTATTAAAGTATAATTTATAGTGATGGATTACAGAATTACATCAGATACAGCTGGTGCTACTGGTTGATGTATTGTTTTTATCAGTGTATATTTGAAGTAGTGTGTTTTTTTAATTTATTTCTGAGGAAGTCTGTAGACAAAAGCATTTATTAAACTTTAGTACACTAAAAGTTGTGATTTGAGCCTGTCTTTTACCATTTCGCCTCTGGTGGTTACTTTAGTTTGGTTATTAATTTGTGCTACCTTGGGATTCATTCCGTTTTTTTAGGTAATGAGAAAGTTGAAGTAACTTAGCATGATAATAACGTTGTGATTAGTGATGTGTGAAAATTATTTTTATGTAGGTGCTTGAAATTTGTAACATTTGAGGGGAAAAGAAGGTAGGTTAAATCAGGGATTAGCATGCTATACTAGACATGTACCTATATGATTTGCCAGTTTACAACATGCCCATTGCTGGATGTGTTCTCATTTAGAACAGAGGCATTGAGATTTAGCTTTATAAGTATTGTGGTTTCATCACCCACCCTTGTTTCTGGTCTGCTGTTGAACAGGTTGAAATAGTTGGGAAAGCAGTGATTAAGATTGGGTGTGTCACTTTTAGGATCATATGATCATAGGAGGTTACTAGGCTAATGGCTCTGGGGCTATTACAAGTCTAGCCAAGAGTTTATCCCCAAAAAGAAACCACAGTCAGCACCTCTCACCTCTGCCAATGAGGGATACAGGTGAAATCCCTGGGACAAAGTTGTGGTTTCCCATCCACTCGTCAAGTTTGTGCTTGAAGGGGGTCAGCGAGGTGCTCATTTTAACGTGTATAGGAAGTCTATTCCAGAGATAGGGCAGCCTCTGGGAGACAAACCTGTCTCTCCAGCAGGTTTTGTTGATGTTGCATATTAGATTCAGGCCTTTTGAGTGGGTAGTATGTGAGGAGTAAGACTTACGCATATGGGAATCTTTAGTAGGGCAGAGTTTGAGATTGTCTTGTAGGCAAGACACAGATCATCCCTGAGCAATCTGTACGATACAGAGTAGAGTGATAGTGATTTGAGCCTGTCTGCATAGGACAGGTGTTGGAGGCCATAGATTCTCTTTGTGAGGTATTTCATTGGCCTTTCCAGTTGGTGCACATGTTTGGAGAGGTACATCCCAAATGGGGCGTTATACTCAATTATTGGTCTAATGAGGGAGGAGTATAGAGAGGTAATAACCTCCTTTATTCTGGATGCAATCCCATTACATATGAGATGAATGAAGTAAAAGGCTTTTCTGACCACTGCTACTACATGATGGTCGAATGTGAGGTTGTTATCAACCTGAGTGCCCAGGTCTGTCACCACAGGTTGTGTACTTAGAGGGTTGCCGTCGATGTGGTAATCAGTATGGGTCGTGTTTTTGCCAAATGGTATGATGATACATTTTTTTGCATTTAGTTTGTGGCCATGACTTTGGCACCAGCCATTAGTTGCTGTGAGACCCTCTTGTAGTATGTTAACATCATTTGGGATGGGGGTCAATGACAGCACCCAACTTACAGTCATCTGCAAACTTGGTCAGCCACAGACCTTTTGTCTTTGCTTGGACCTCTGAGAAATAGATGCCAAACAGTAGGGGTCCCAGGACAGTTCTCTGGGGGACTCCACTAGTGACAGGTCTTTTATCATAGGTGGAGGTGCCTATTTTGACTTTCAGGGACTTGTTGGTCAGCCAGTTGGCCACCCACCTGATGAGATAGGGATTTACACCAAGTTGTGTTAGCTTTTTGATGATGCCCAAGTGGGGGATTGTGTCAAAGGTCTTGGCCAAGTCAAGGTTAGCTGTATGTACTGACTTTCCCCTCATCCAGGGCCTTGGTGACAGTCTTAAAGAAGTCATCCAGGTTCAGCAGGCAAGATCTGCCCTTGACAAATCCGAACTGAGTGGGGTCAAGTGCATGAAGATTGCCTATGTCCTTGTTTATGAGATCCATAATAATATGTTCTATGTACAATGACAGAGTCGTACTTGTACTTCTATGACTTTACAGATCAGACTTGTCAAGCTAATGGGGCGATAGTTTCCAGGGTCAGTACTGGCACCACTTTTGTGCAAGGGGATGACAATGACAGTTCTCCACGTTGCTGAAATGAAGCCTGTACTTTGGCTGTGCTTGTATAGGGCACTTAATGGCGAAGCCAGTTCTTGCTGGAGATGGTGCAGAATACATCCTGGGATACTATCAGGTCCCATGGAAGCTGTGTTCTTTGCCTTTGATAGGGCCTGTAACACTTGATCTATGAAGATGTGAGGTGCGGGACAAGTATCAGGGATGTCAAAAGGGCCTTTGAAGGGGGCAGGGGGGTGAAGTTTGCATTGAACCTATCTGTTAGCAGGTTGGCTAAGTCAACAGGATCAGTGTAAGTGATACTATTAAGTACTAATTCAGAACACACCTGGGCTTTGCCACTGAGATTCCTGACGTAACTGAAGAAGACTTTATGGTTTCCCTTTGTTATAGAGGCTAGTTTTGATTCATAATTGGCCTTGGAGGTTTTCACTAGTGATCTAATTTGCTTGTTGAGGCTAAGGAGGGAGTTTTTCCAACATGGAATTTGTTCCTTTTTACCCTTGGACAACAGTTTCTTCCTTTTGTTGTAAAACCTGTTGATAAAGGATGTCCACCAAACCGGTTTGTGCTTCCTTGAGGAACAGGTTTTAGTTCTATTGGGTATGGATGAGTCCATGCATTTGTACAGGTGGTTGTATACTGCACTGGTGTACTGTTCAGCATAGTTGTCTGCATCATCTGAGGTGGGCGGTGATGTAACACTACAGATACTTTCCCTTAGGAGAGTGTGGTCAGCTTTTGAGAATTTTTTTTTTTTGCTTGATTACGGCTGGGGTGGGGGGTTGGGTGGGATAGAAACTTCGAATGAGACAGTCCAATGATCTGATCTCACCAGGGAAGAACATACTATGGGAGTGGTGCAGTGGTCACCCATGTTGGTGAGAACCAAGTCCAGAATGTTATTTCCCCTTGTGGGAGATGAAACAAGCTGGTCTAGTGTGTTAGAACTGATGAAGTCAAGGAATCGTTGAGAGAGTGCATTAGTGCAAGAATAGTTCACCAGTCTATGGTGGGGTAGTTGAAGTCACCAAGGATCAGGGTGTTAGCAGGTACCTTGATGGAGAAATGTAGACCCAGGTAAGAGGAGTGAGTGTCCTGAGTCATGGAGGGGGGGGGATTCTATATCTAGCTATAGCTTGTATGGGTATCTTGCCAACTGCCAGTTGTATCTGGAGTAGTTCCACTGCGTCATGCTGCCAAACCAGTCTGGAGGTGTGCCTGTCTTTAATGAAGATAGAGACTCCACCACCCTTAGTCTTCCTGACCTCATTTTGGGTTCAGAATGTGTGGAATGAGGTATAGCCTGGTAAGGCAGGGGTGCTCCCTGCAGCCCTGAGCCAAGTTTCCGTGACCGCACAGACATCAGCATTTTCCAGTACAAGGGGGGCCTCCAGTGAGTCCATTTTCAGGTTAAGGCTCCTAGCATTAAGCAGCATGACCTTCAGTTTGCTTTTTGACAGATCTTTTATGTTGGAAGGTTTGTCTTTAGAGCATTGCCTAAAAAAGGCACAATGAGGGAGGCAAGAGCCTTGGCCAGGATCCGGAAACCCAGTGGTGACAGGTGATGACCATATCTGGCAAAGCAGTGAGGCCTGTCGACCATGTCATGCCAGGCAGACAGATACTGGATCCCCTTGAATTACACCAGAAACTAAGCCAGTTGTTAAAGTCACTTACTTTTTGTTGATATTGTGGTATCATTTTTGGTGAAGGTAGGATGCTGCTTAGGGCTAGGGTCATACCTGCCTAGAACACATACTGTGAGAGTTCAATCATTTCTCTCTTCATATAGTCCAGGGAGGTACATCTCAAGTCATTCACACCAACATGTACAATGACAGAGTCGTACTTGTACTTTTTGTGGAAAGACTTAAGTGCGTGCATGATGTGGCAGATTCTGGCACCAGACAGACAACTGACCATGACCTCCTCCTTGTTGAGCCTGGTGAGGGGGACATCAGTGTGTCTTACAATTGAGTCACCAACAACTAGTGTGTTTGGTTTATTTTTATGTCTTCTGGGCTGTAATGGTTTATTGTTTTTCCTTATGAGCTGTCTGTGTGTGATGTGTTTGGTGTTGTGTTTTGAATGTTTGTGAGTGTGTTTTGGAGGCCTCTGCTGTTTAGGTAAGTTTTTATTGAGGACCTTTGCATAGATCTGTGTGTTGTGCTTGGCTATGTGATGTCAGTGGTGTGGTGTTTGTGGTGGCAGTCTCCTCTCTGTCAGGAGTACTGACATTGGCATGAGAGAGCATGGACTCCAGGTTACTGATGTATATGCATTTCTCACAGGTGGAAGAATTATGTGCTAGGAGAAGAGGGTTGTCAGTAAACATGAGCCAGTTGCTACACTATCTCAGTATGCCCATGCCGACCAGGCTGGCGGGAGAAACTGATGGGAAAGACATAGTGTTCCGAATGCTTAGGCAAACTTATGGAAAGAGGGTTTTGATAAGGGTTTGTCCACAAGTGTGTGGACCACAAGAACCTTCTTAAATGTAAAGTAACTGGCCTGAAGCCCAAGTGCTTAAGCCAAAGCTAAAATGCTTAGAATAATGGATACATTTAATAAGGCTACTAATGGGAAGTAATAAATGCAGCAGGATAAAACCACATGAACACTTAAGAACACACAGCAAAAATAAAGTAAAAAAGTATGAAGAAAACAATTACAGTTGAGAGGGAGGAAACAGAAGATAGTTCAAGATTAGGGAACTAAGGGGGTTGGCCTTCCCAAAATGCTATCTCTCTACTCAGAAAACTGAGCTGATGAGATAGGACAGGGAGGAGTGTCCAAAGTCAAAGAAGCAAGGGGGGGGGGGTAGACCTACCCAAATTATCTCACTGCACTACGTTGAGTGATCAAATGAGATTAGACTGGGAAGAGTGACCAAAATCAGATTTACAGCAGGGATGGGCAATTCCAAAGCCACCAAGTTTAACACAGTACAGTGCAAATTGAGTTGCAAAAAAGTGTACTTATCAGTTTGGTATATCAGATGGTAATAGAATCCAACACAGCCAGGAAAATTTAGCTCTGCTTTATCAGCTCTGCACAGATTCACAGAAATGTAGAGGATTCAGTGATACATGCTATGCCTGGGTTGTGAATTTTAAGAAAGGAGTCCAGTTGTTTCATTTTATTCTTAAAGCTACCTGCATTAAGGACAGCTGTTGGGTACCAGGGCTTGTTTTAATGTAATTTTGAATTAGTAGGATATTAATTAGTGGAGTTAACTGGATGGTAAATTTTAAGAATCCACTGAGAGGTGGAGGAGTTGGCTTTCTTTCTTTAGGAGGCAGTCAAGCGGGAGAAATGGGAGAGAGAAGGCATTTAGGTTGTACTTTGAGAATGACACACTGAGGTAGTTGCAGGGAAGTAGGGGATGAGTAGGATTTGGGTCTAGGATTGTTGCTCAGGAATGTGAGATATGATTAGAAGTAAGAAAGGTGAGGAGTGGGATGGAGTGGAAGTATTGGTATAAAAGGTAGATAAGAAACTGGAGCAGTATAGTGAGAGTGAATAAGGGACTGGTGAGGCAAATGGATGGGAGAAGGTTGGGGGCAAGGAAGAGGTGAAAGAGATGAATGTCAAGAGACAAAATATCTGTGGGAAGAATGTTAGTGAGGGTATTACAAAGTAAGATAAGTTCAACATTATAATGATAAAGGTGCAGAGTAAGATAAATCAACATATAAAGTAAGATTACAAATTATAAAATAAGATGAATGGAATGAGTAGCATTCATGCCATTAAGGACTCACTGGACAATTGTTTTGGCTCAGTGCACCTCTGGTTAGTAGTGGGAGCAGTAGATTTCATGTCCATGAGTCTAACATTAGAGAAGTTCTTGAACGGAGTATACATTTTTACTGATGGCATAAATATATGTATCAATAATAATTTATATGAAAAAGTCTAAATTATACAAAGAGAATTGTCAAGGATGAATGAATTAGAAGAAATAATAGCATACAGAAAATGGACAGAGTTTGAAGATAATACCAGTGGTAAACAAAAGCCTGGAGAGATTACAGAGCTAAATGAGAAGCAGCTGAAACAACAAAAGTAAGAAGGAACTTAGCATTATATGTGACAGTCCTAAGTTACAGAAACAAAATATAAAAGGAACAAAGACATCTGTCAGGACACTAGGATGTATAGGAAGAGGTAACATTGGTAGAAAACAGAAATTTGTTTTCCCTCAGTGCAAACAGTTGTTCTGATGCTATTGATTTAATTTGTTTGTTTGTTTAAGTAGCAAGGCTGGCCACACTAATTTTTAATGTAGACACAATGTGAAGTTCTTGAAAAATCATAGAGTAAGTCATACAAACAAACACATAAAACTAGACAACTACTTAAAGAAAAATAACAATGTTTTAGAACCAAAAATGGATTGCAGACATATAACAAACTCAGATTTGAAATAAACTGCAGTCATCATGAATTGTTTGATTGATTAGAACCCTAATACAGGAAGCTTGGAGAAGAGATGATCTAAATAATTTTTCTGGAGTTTTGTAGACCTCATTTTTGAAAAGACATAGAAATGTGATAGTTCAAAAAGAGACTGTAAAAGTTTTGTAGCAGAAGTCATATAAAACAAATGAAAAAAAATATGTTTACTGATGGGAAAAAGTGACTTGCAAAGTAATGGATGGCTTACAAGAAATCTGAGGAAGTATTTTTTTTATTTTTTTGCAGAAAGGGCTGTGAATGATTGAATGAGGATGTAATCAGTTCATAATAGCGACAGAATGCAACAATGCTTTAGCTACACAAACTTGAACTTTTAATCAAGTATAATAAAAAAGTGAACTATTGGCTAACATAATTTTTAAATCATTAGAAAGGGAAGCTGACAGACTAATTTTTCCAAATGGCCCCCATCAGCATGAAAAAAAATACTTTTTCCCTATATCCAGCCTTACCTTACTGTCTTTCAAACAAAAAATTATAATTTGTTAACCATGCATAATTTCTAAATAAATGGAATACGCGCCTTGCTGTAGTTATAACTATCATTATTTTGCTGTTATGTAGAAACAGACTAACAAACTATGTTTTGTTTGTTATTGGTACTCTATAAACATTTCTCTAATGCATCAGAAATGAGGCATACCGCTTTCTTTCAAACGTTCTACCTATAAAATGGAAACTTCTACAGCTTTATTTCTACCTAGCATTCTTCTCTTCTTGCAAGCAGGTGAACTCACTACTTTTGTTGAATATGATCATAGGAAATATAAGGCAACATTTTCACAAGACCATTTACACTTTGTCAATACTCACCCTCATTTTGTATGTTTTTTCTCAAGCAGGGCAAAGCAGGTCATCATAGAGTAAATGTATGGATGCCTATCCATTCATCCAGATTTAACCTGAAGAATGTTGAAGTGTTGGACATCTTAGCACTGTGAAACATTCTGAGACAGTTCCGTTTTTTTTGGGAAATAAAATTAATGAAGATAAAACAAAGGCTATACTTGTAAACTGTGTATACACACACACACACACACACACACACACACACACACACACACACACACACACACACACACACACACACACGAATTGGCTCAGCAATACCCATATTTCTGGGGATATAATAAAATGAAGTATTTAGGAGCATGAGTTAGAAAAGATTCTGTTATGGCAGTTATGGATATGTGGGAAGAGACTAAACAGAAAATAATATAAAAACTGAGAAATTGGAAGCTCTTGGCTATGGATATGGATAGCATGATACAAGTAATAAAATATTTTTAGTCTCTTTAGTTTTGTACACAGGTCAGGCATATTTTTATCAACCAGAGGAAAAGTTGTGGATAGTAATTAATAAAAAAGTTGAAGGATTTTATCTGGGAAGGGTAGAGGCCAAGAGTCAAGTGGGATAAGATGATCCTTCCAATAGAACTAGGAAAGTTAGGATTACCTTATCTGAAGCAATATTTTAGAGCTATACAGTTAAGGTTCTGATACATAACACAAGCAGAAAGCTATAATTCAAAGTGGAAAGGGATGATGATGAAGCAGGGGGGGGGGCGGTTCAAGAACTAAGGAAAGAATGGGATTCTGGACACAGATCCTTAAGGAGAACAATAGTGATGCAGAATGTTATATTCATAAAGTATACTAAGAACTAAGCCAACAGATGAATGGAGAAAGTAGATTCTGCAGATAGGGATGACTGCAGTTAGGTATACAGAAACTAGGAAAGAAGGGCTTGAATTTACTGGAGGAAGCTGGCAAAGGAAGCAATATATTGAGAAAAATTATAAGAGAGGGGAAAGGTAATAGAATGGTAAGAGGCCAAGATGACATGTGAACTGCAGGCTAGAGCTTGCCTTCCTTATCAGGGATTGATATCAGAGTATAGGCAAAATAAAAAAGGATAGGAGAATCTTAAATGAAAGACCTGCAGTACTTGAGTTTTTAGCTGAATTTAGAATAGAAGCTGCTTTTAAAAAAAGGTTAATTAGTAGTGCATATAAAATATTGCATGATAATTCTTTTTTTTTATTTTTTGCATAAGGAAAGTGGACTATTTGTAAGTGGTCCATTTTTAGCTACAATCTGTTCCTTGTTCCAGAAGAAAAGTAACTCCACCCATACTAACTGACCATCTGCTGCTCAGTATTGTAGCTAATGTCTGGGTCTTCTATTATGGTTTATTTAAATATAACCTCCTGAATTGGGTTGCAAAAAACACCATATTGGGGGAAGTAAAACAGAGGGATACTTTGGGAGAAAATAAAAAGAGCTCAGCAGCGCTGTCCTACAGTCTGCTCCTTTTTTTGTGCTGTAAGCATAATGTTGTTGTGACTTGCTGGGATATATGTATGGTGTGAATGAATGTGAGAGAGTTTCATGCACAGATTATCTACATGATTATGTGCCTGTTGTTTGCCCATCCATGCATTCAATTGCTGTCCCCTTCGACCTCTGCAGTGTTGCCTCTGAAGTACATGACTTCAGTTGTGCCCCCAGTATATCTCCACACCCTTCCCTCTCAGAGAGGTGACTAGACACTGCCTCATAATCGCCCCATTATCATTGGCTGCTCCGTCACCCAGGGTGTTAGTTAAACCTTGGTCATCTGAGTCACAGTCAGTGTGTCTTCACTCTGTACCACTGAGTTGTGTCAATAAATAAAAATAATACAGGCTATACATAAAAGTATATCCTAAGGAATACAGATAATTTTGCATTGATTAGGCAGAACTGAATATTGAGCAGCAGTAAGGCTATAAAGTATTTGACTTCCTAATGAATTATTGAAAGCAAACTTGTTGCACCTGGTATTTATGAAACCAGGCCTTTCTTTTTTTTATTACTCTTGCACCTAGAACTATATACCACCATAACACAATCAGACTTATCACTTTCAATCTTTACCTTCAAATTATTAAACAGTACCTGCTGCCCTGTCAGAAGGCCTAGCTGAAAATCAAGTCCTGCCTTTACTCATTTAAAAAAACATGATGCCAGAGCTCCACTCCAGTGCCCAGCCTCTAGTCAGCTCTACTGTTGCAGAATTATTTTTGTATTTTGAAATGTTTTTATATTTGTTATATAATTTGTTGTTAATTTTTATATCTGTTGTATAATTTGTTGTTAATTTTGTAATGTGGAGCTTTTCTCCCTGGGCCTCCGCTGAAAAAGGGCAGTAGCTCAGACAGATTATCCCGGTTAACAAATGTCAAATAAATAAATAAAAAGGATTCAGCAAAATCATCTAAGCCAACTGAAACCACACCCAAGTCTCAGATAGTTAAAAATTTAGGAAAAAGATGTTGTAAAGGATGTTAATCCCCTAAGAGATAAAATTAAACCCTTATGATAAGACCTACCATTTGACTGGCATATTTATAGCAGAAACCCATCTGTTCTTTATGGTGGGCATAAAGCCATTGAGAGGTATGTAAGTAATCCTGCATGATTTCTTAAAGCTTGCTTAGTTTACAGAACCAGCATGCATCATAACTGTTTCTAGTTTTATCCCAGAGTTATTAATTCATACATTTTGTCAGCATTGTACAACCTTTGTAAAACTCTTGTAAATATTGTATTTGTGATACCATGTGTTTGTTGCTGCTTTTTCGTACAGTGTCCCTGGGCCAGATCACTTCCTGGTTATCAAATCAGAATACATTAACTTTATATGGTATCAGCTGATCACAGCTTGTTGTTATCAATAGCAACCATCTGCCATACATAGAAGTATGATAGAGTAATGGGTAACTGTGCTTTACATATATATTTGTGGTTAGTTTTCCCTCCACAAGGTTTCACTGACATGATGGAGTTTTCCTTTGTTTTGTTTATGAAGACACTAACACTATTAAGGCTAGATAGATGTATTTTTAATGGAACAGTAACTGTTATCTAATTTGTATTTTAATTTTGGCATTCTGTACATTGTTTTTATTTCCTGAATCAGTTATATATAACTTCCAGTACACAGTATTGCTACTTTACAATGCCTCTTACTGCTTAATAGGTTCTTTACAGCAGACCAGAGAATGTTGAAATTTTCCAGTCTTGTTCACCAGTGTTAATTTGACAGTTACCTGTGGCAGCTATTCCCACGTATGAGCTACCCAGAAATAATAACACTAAAAGAAATGACGGAAAGGCAGAGGTATTTCAATGTTTATCAAAGCACACTCCTCAGCCTTCTGTGATTCTTTTTGTTTAAAGCAGAAGAAAACCTTTTGTTCTTCTTTATGTATGTCTTTGTGTATCTTGTTGCTATGTCCATTCATTTTACTAATGGAATTTTCTCCCTGACTCCAGACCTTAATGAATACAAGAGGGGGGGCATGCTACATTTCAGGCATTTATGTCTTAGCTGTCAGTATTAGACAAAAAAAACCCCCACAAAAACAGTCAAAGCTGAAGTTCGTAATCCAAAAATAACTCCAAAAAACCCCACCAATAACAGCAGAAGAAGGGATCTCCCCGAACAGAACAACAGAACACTTTAGCAGAAAAAAAAAATATTTTCTGCTTTTATCCAAACAAGACTTCATCAGAATAATGCAATCTAAAGCCAAACTACTTTATGTAACATCCAACCAATCACATAAGTAAATTAATTACATAATTGACACTTGTTAAAAACACTTTAGACAATTCAATTATATAAACATTTTCCTAGTTTTAATCTCTTTCTTTATAAAAAAACATTTAATATTTTTGTGTCACTTAACACCAGGGTTCTTATCTGCCTCCAGTCTAATTTGCCAGACTGTTGCTTTTTGTTCACTTTTATTTCTAAAATCCCCACCCCTTAAATCCAGGGGAACAGCCTCTATGATGGTAAACAAAAACATTTTAAAACCATCACAACATTTGGAATATTTAAACAAAGCATTGTTTTCATCCTTTGATTTAATAGCATATGAGTGCTCCTTAATTCTTTCTCCCAAACTCCTGGTGGTCATCCCAACGTAAAAAAAAGAATTGCACTTGGAACAAGCACTAACATACACTACCCCTCTGGATTTACAAGTGAAATCACCAAGAATGGTAATGGTAGATGTAAAATTATCTAAAACCAAATATGGACCCTCCAGCATCTTCCTACAAACTTTACAATCACCACACTTGTACATCCCCTTGTTTTTTGACAAACTATAAGAACATAAAGCCTTCATGCTGCTATCATTTTCTGAAAGCATTTTTAAATTATACTTATTAAAATTTATTTAATAATAATTTATTTAAATTATACTTATTTCTGTAAATGAACCCTGGTCTAGTTTCAACAGATGAAACCAAGTCAGGGTTACCTTCCAAAATCTTCCAGTGGTCCAAGATAACTACCCAAATAGCTCCACTGTCCACAGTCATGTCAAGATTGCATAAAACTTTATTTTCAGCCCCTTTATGTCTATTCCTCACTAAGGGTTTTAAAAGAATGGGAGGATAAAATGTTTTCCTTTTTGATTTAACTTCATCAGCTGTAGTTCTTAAAAAATATATTCAACCCGCTATTGGTAAATAAAGAAATAATCAACTTTATTTCTTTATCAAACTGCCCGTCATCAGTCATTAACCTAGAGGCTCTGATGAGCCTCTGTCAGCGGTTTCATATGCAAAGAGATGGCACTTTAATTTTATCCTTTGGGATCTTATATATGTTTATCAAGAAAGTCATAAGCTGCTAACATAAAGATGCTGATTTCTTGGTGTACACTTAAAAAGCTAGTGTACTAACAAAGTCATCATACCAGGCAAATTAAAGAAGATTCCAAGTCAAGAAACATTCCTTATTTTGCTTTACTCTTCTTTTTCAGTGTGTTTGGCCTTCCAGCTTCCTGTATGATTTATCTTTTATACCTCTTGCTTCTGATTGGGTGGCAGTGGTGGTGCAGTGGTTAGCATTGTCGCCTCACAGTAAGAGGTTCTCCATTTCAATTCTCTGCTGCGATGCCTTCTGTGCAGGGTCTGCATGTCCTCCCTGCAGTCGTATTGGTTTCCTCCGGGTGCTCTGGTTTCCTCCCACATTCCAAAGACATGCAGTAAGTGGATTGGACACTCTAAATTGGCAGTAGGTGTGTGTGTGTGTGTGTGTGTGTGTGTGTGTGTGTGTGTGTGTGTGTGTGTGTGTGTATGTGTGTGTTACAGATGAGCTACTGTGGCAGGGCTAACCACCAGGTGGTGTAAACCTTGGCTCGAGATGATTGTCACTGTTGAAGTGACACCCTGACCCTATGTGCAAAATGGAAAAAAGGGGTTGAGGATGGATGGATGGATGGAATTATAGGAATCAATCAGAGGATTTCAGAACAGATTGGGAAGAGAGATTAGATAAGCAGTTCACAAGTAAACAATGTATGGCTCCCAAATATGCAACAAAGTCTAGAAGATTTAGGATTTTGCCTGGAAGTGTTGGCATAGATAATTTTATACCCCAAGCAGCCTCCAAAGAATTTTTCCTCAGGTAGATAGCAAATGTTGGAGGTGTAATGGGAAATAAAGAGGTACCTAGGAGCACATGTTCTCAAAGTGTAATGAGTTGACAGACTTTAAAAAATTCCTAAAGAGGACTCTGTCAGGAATACTGGGTGAGCAAATGAGTGTAACTAAAGACATTTTTTTTAGCTGGGATACAGGATCTAAATTGCATATACATAGTAAAGTCTTGTTAAGGTTGATTCTGGTGGCTGCCAAAAAGAAATGGAAATCAAACTTTAAACCAACCATACTTGAATTAGTTAATATTGTAACAGAGATGAAAGAACAGGAAGTGGGATCTTTAGAAAAGGGTAGGTTAAATTACATAGAAAAAAATGGAAATTATGGGGACAATACATGCAAAAAAAGTCTTTTGGAAGAGGAATGAGGTTTAAGGGAAGGCAGGAATTGAACAATTTATATGATGCTGGTTTGATTATATTGTATAGAACAATATATGTGATGTACAATGTTTGTAAATGTAAACTTGTTAATATGGTTTGATTACTTTCATATAAATGTAATTTTGCCTGTGTCACAAGTGATAATGCAATAAAGTGTTTAAAAAAAAGATTGCTAGTGTGTCATTTTGCTTAACTTGTAGAGTAAGCTTGCTCCAGAGGTGAAGTAAGAATTGGGTAGTACATTTCTCTCTCCAGCATGTTTTATTTATGTCCTGGAGGAGATTTAAGTCCCTAGTTCATCAATTAGTAGAGCTATTTGACTTGAGAGAAAGGAGAAGTTAGGGTCCCCATGGTGCAGAATACAAGGCATAGGTCACCAAACAAGAGCCTGTAAAAAAACCTGAGTAATGGGATGCTACTTCAAGCTTTTCCTGGTAGTAAAGTGACTTTAGGCCAACACTTCTCTTCTTTAGGAACATCTAGAGCCTTTCCAATTGCTTTATATGTCTTGAAAGTTACATCATGAAGGCTGTATTCGATAATTGATCTAATGAGGGCTGCATAAAGAGGGATGATAGCTTCTTTTGAACTTGACGTTATGCCTTTAGATATTAATTACACTACACTACACACAAGGATTTTCTGACTACTGGTGCTATACGGTGGTTGAAGGGGAGAGGAGTTATCACCCCTAGTTCCCTGGCTACATTATCATTTTGGAGTGGGGTGTTAGCTGTACTGTATGCTGAGGGATATGAGAGGCACTAAATGGGACCATGCCACATTTTACACATTTAATTGTTGCCATTTTCCATGCACCACTTATTTACAAGGGTTAGCTTCTGCTGGAATGAAAAGTGTCAGAGGGAGATTTGGCAATAACACCCAGTTTGCAGTCATCTGCAGACTTAGTTAACCAAAGGTTCTGACTTTTGATCTTGAAATCTGCAAAGTAGATGCTGAATAGCAGGAGTCCCAGTACTGAGCTCTGGGGCACCCCAATAGCTACATTCATACTTTCTGAGAAGGTGCCTGCCACCTTTTCTGTCTTTCACCCAGATGATTATCTACTCCTCCGTGTATGAATTTCCTTTTAAGGTAATTTTCTTGTTTATAATGATAGCACAGAGTATAGTGTCAAATGCTTTGGCCATATTTTTCAGTTTCACAAATTATTAGAAATATAGTCAATATTTTGAATAACTATGTATTAGTTTACTTGACATAGGTTATCCACTTTTACATTGTGTTAGGATACTTACAGTACATATTGTATTCTTAATATTTCTAGAAATGTATTTCAATCTGTGTTTTTATCTGTTGTGGGGATTTTTTCCCCTTGGATATAACTACTTATTAGGTACTGTAAAATTGTTTTTGTTGAGCCTTTCTTCCCAGTTCATTGTAAAATATTTAATTTGTTGTGGGGCTTTCTCCCCTTGTATATAGTTAGCCAACTGCTGCATAGATGTTTTTGAATCTGTTGTAGAGTTTTTCTCTTCAGGCCCACACTGAAAATGGGCCACTGGCTCAGTCAGACTTCCTGGTTATCAAAGGGAAATAAATAAATATTTAAATATGTGTGAATATAATGAACACTGTCATCAACCTGTGTGATCTTTCTGAATAAGTTAACTAAGCTGAGTAGACAGGATCTCCCCTTGACAATCTTGAACTGAAGTGGGTCTAGCCTAATAAAGTTTTTGATGTCATAGTTAATGAGGTCAGATATGATGCATTCACTTGTTTTGCAAATCAGCCTAGTCAAGCTAAAGAGTCTGTCATTTCCTGGGTTAGTCACAGGCTATCCTTTTGTACGGGCATATCTACCACAATTTGCCATACTTCAAGGACAATCCATTATCTAAGGTTGGATAAAACAATTTAAGGAGAGACTCCACAAGGGCACATTTGGTACTGCTTATTAAACATTCAGGTAAATTATCAGGCCTCATGGAAGAAGTATTTTTGGTTTTAGAGAGCAATTGCAGTATGTATTTCTCTGTGATATTAAGAGGTGTAAGGGATTCAGGAATGTGTGGAATCAGATAGTTGTTTGAAGGTTAAAGTTTATAATAAATTCGTCTGCTACTATATTTGTCTGAATAGGTACTACCAGTTTGGATAAGCTCAGAACACTGCTGGGTGCTGTTTCTTAGTTTCCTAATGTAACTACAGAAGGACTTTTATATAAGTATCTATAACTTCAGAAGCTAATTTAAGTTCATGATTTATCTCACTAGCCTGATTGTTAGTTTGTAGTTCTTTACTGATATTCTTAAAGCACTATTTAATGTGTGGAAATTTACATCTGTTGTACACTTAAATGCTTTTTTCTCTTTTAGGTAATGTAAGCTGGTGGACCACTGGTGTGTTTTTTTCTTAAATTTCCCAGTACATTTGGCTCTAGTAGGGATGGCTAGGTCAAGACACTGTCTATGTGGGAATAGAACACTTTTGTATAAATAGCAGATGTGTTGGTGTCAAGTCTGGTGATGTTATAAGTGAATTTGGATAGCTCATCATATAGCTTGAGGAAGTTTGTCCATTTGAAATGTCCAAATTAAAAATTACTGACTGCAGGGGTTTTAGGGACTCTGAAAAGTCTGAAAGAGAAGGTTACAAGCTTATGGTCAGACTTAATCAGGGATGCAGAAATTAAAATGGTGGTACATCTGGACTAGGCCAATAATAATATGCCCTCTTGTTGGTTTGTTTACTCTCTTTTCCAAATGATTTTTATTTATTTTTTATTTATTTCATTTTATTTTTATTTATTTACTGGGAAAGTCTGAGTTTGAACGAAGCCAATCTTCAGTGGAGGCCCGGGGAGAAACACTCCAGACGGATGTCTTTGTAATGTGGGAGGAAACCGGAGCACCCAGAGGAAACCCATACGAATGCAAGGAGTAAATGCAGACTGCACACCAGAAAGCACTCCAGCCGACAATCCAAACAGAGTACCTCTTGCTGTGAGGTGACAATGCTACCAGTGCACCACTGTGCCCTACATGAATGAATTGTTCATCTCCTTGGAGTTCTTTCTGGAATAACTACCCTAATCATCATCTACTCCTAGATTTTAAGTCATGGAAGGGCTGACAAGATGGGCATCTTCTTCAGTAAAGCCCCCTACCACCACCACTATAAAAGTGCACAAGGATCAGTCATAATCTTTAACAGTGAATAAAGCAGTGACAACACAGGTGGCATTCACACATTAACGCTGTGCAGACATACACACTCACACATACACACACACACACACACACACACACACACTCACACATACACACACACACATGCATCAGATGCTCATCAAAAATGTTCTAGGCTAACAGCTGCTAATGATGTTGATCCTATAAAATTTGGTTGTATTCTCTTAAATTCTTGATGAAAACATTGTGACTAAGTCACTGAACCAAAGGGTTCTCCTGAAATTGCCCTGAAAACAGGTGTTTGTGCCTACTGGCTTACCTATCTAACAAGTAAATAGAAACAAAGAGAATAAAAATGCACATACACTCATGCAAACACAAAAACCCACTAAAACACATATATGAACATGCATACCATGCTTATTGTGCATACTCACGTGAACACAACAGACACATTCACACGCTTGCATATCACCCATGCACACATTTATATATATATATATATATATATATATATATTGGTGAAGGGAACAGAGGGGATGAGGAAATAATGGGTAGTTATGGTGTTAAGGAGAGTAATGCAGAAGGTCAGATGGTAGTGGATTTTGTGAAAAGGATGAACATGGCTGTGGTGAATAAATATTTTAAGAAGAGGGAGGAGCATAGGGTGATGTATAAGAGTGAAGGAAGATGCACACAGGTGGATTATATCCTATGTAGGAGGGCCAGTCTGAAGGAGATTGGAAACTGTAAAGCGGTGACAGGGGAACGTGTAGTTAGGCAGCATAGAATGGTGGTCTGTAGGATGACATTGGTGATCAAGAAGAGAAGGAGGAGTGTGAGGGCAGTGCCAAGGATCAAATGGTGGAAGTTGAAAAAGGGTGATTTGTGAGGTGGAGTTCAGGGAACAGTTAAGACAGACACTGGGTGGCAGTGAAGAGTTACCAAATAGCTGGGTAACTACAGCAGAGCTGGTAAGGAAGACAGCTAGAAAGCTGCTTGGTGTGACATCTGGACAGAGGAAGGAGGACAAGGAGACCTGGTGGTGGAAAGATGAAGTACAGGAGAGTAAGAAGGGGGATTGTCAGAGAGATAAGAAAAGTAGACAGGAGTATAAGGAGATGAGGCATATGGCAAAGAGAGAGGTGGCGAAGGCTAAGGATAAGGTTATGGGGAGTTGTATGTAAGGTTGGACAAAAAGGAGGGAGAAAAAGACCTATAACAATTGAGTAAACAGAGGGAACGAGCTGGAAAAGATGTGCAGCAGGTAAGGGTGATGAAGGATAATGACGGAAACATACTCACAAGTGAGGAGAGCGTGTTCATAGGTTCATAGGTATGTACTAGGCTAATGGCCCTGGAGCCTATACAAGCCTAGCCCAAGAATTTCCCTGGTATCATGCCACCTGATGTTAGTTCCCAGTGCCCTTGTCAAGTAATGCCACTGAGGTGATCCCCGGGGAGACTGCCACCCGCAGTTAGTTTCCCGTGCCCCTGTCAAGCAGGGCCATTGAAGTAATCCCCAGGGTGAACTTCCTATTGCCCATCCATTCGTCAATATTTCTCTTGAAAAAGGCCAGTGAAGTGCTCTGTTTGACGTGAATGGTGAGTTTGTTGCAGAGTATGGGAAGTTGGTGGGTTAGGAACCTGTCCCTCCAGCATGTTCTGTTTATGATGGTAATGAGGTTTAGGTCCCTGGAGCATGTGGCGCGAAGGGATTGTGATTTCTTTAGGTGTAGCATGTCTAGCAGCTCCAGGTCAGACATGGCTTTGTATGTCAAGCAGAGATCTCCTCTCAGTAGGCAATATGAGACCGAGTATAGCTGGAGTTTTCTGAGTCTGTCAGTGTAGGGCATATGTCTGAGGCCTAAGATCCTCTTAGTTAGGTATTTCTGTGGCCTTTCCAGTTGTTGTAGGTGTCTAGCGAGGTACATACCAAATGGGGCATTATATTCAATAATAGGTCTAATGAGGGACAAGTAAAGAGGGATCATGACCTCTTTCTTTCTGGATGAGAAAACATTTGTGATAAGATGTACCAGATAGAAGGACTTTATGACCACAGTGGCAATGTGGTTATCAAAGGAGAGGTTGCTGTCAACCTATGTCCCACGTCTCTTATCACTCCTTCGGTGTTTAGTGGGCCACCACCTATGTGGTAGTTCACGGGCACTGAATTTTTCCCAAAGGGAATGACAATGCACTTTTTGGCATTGAGCTTGAGGCCATGGTTCTTGCACCAGTCATTGGTCTCAGTGAGGCATTGTTGTAGGATCTCTGCATCCATAGGGAAAATCTATAATTGCTCCCAGTTTGGAGTCATCTGTGAACCTGGTCAACCAGAGTCCCTTTGTGTTGGCTTGGACTTTAGAGAAGTAGATGCCAAATAGGAGAGGACCCAGGACTGATCCCTGTGGAATGCCATTTGTAACTGGTCGGTAGTCAGATTTAGATTATGCTACTTTTACAGTGTGGGTTCTGTCAGTGAGCCAGTTTGTCACCCATCTTATGACATAATGGTTTGTTCCCAGTTTAGTGAGTATGTCTATGATTCCTGAGTGAGGTATGGTGTCAAAGGCCTTGGCAAGATCTAGGCTGTGTATGCTACCTTCCCTCATCCACAGCTCTGGTGACAGACTCAAAGAAGTCTGTCAGGTTGAGCAGGCATGATCTACCTTTCACAAACCCAAACTGTGTGGGGTCCAGAGTTTGTAGATTCCCTATGTCCCTGTTGATAAGGTCCATGATGATGCACTCCATGGCCTTACATTATCAGACTCGTCAGACTAATGGGTCGGTACTTTCCAGGATCTGTAGATGCTCCCCCTTTGTGGAGTGGGATGACCTTAGCAGTGCACCATTCTGCAGGAACAAAGCCTGAAATGAGGCTGTGATTGAACATGGTACTCAGGTGTGGTGCCAGTTCATTTTGTAGTTCATGTAGGACACAGCCCGGGATATTGTCAGGTCCCATGAAAGCTGTATTCTTGGCTTTGGACAGTGCGGTTTTTACCTGTGTAGCTGTGATGATATGGGCTTAGCATTCCTCAGGTATTGAGATGGGCCCTTTGGGGGTGAAAGGGGGATGAAGTTTGCACTGAACCTGCCGGCCAATATGTTGGCAATATCAGTTGGTTCTGTATATGTATTGCCTTTGTGCTGTAACTCAGAGCAGATCTGAGACTTGCCATGTAGATTCTTGACATAGCTATAGAATGACTTGTGGTTGTCTTTAGAGTCTGCAGTAATTTTGTTTTCATAACAGGCTTTAGAGGATTTGATAAGGGATCTCAGTTTTTTTGTTGAAGCTAACAAAGGAGTTTTTCCAGTCTTGGGATTTCACTCTTTTCTGCAACAGTTTTTTTCTTCTGTTACAGATTTTGTTTATGGTAGGGGTCCAGCAGATTGGCTTCCTTTTTTTGGAGGAGAGCATCCTGGTTCTGTTTGGTATGGCCCATTCTATGCACATGTGTATGTGCTCATACAGTGCATTGGTGTATGATTCAGCAGTCACCTACTTTCCATTTGCGTGGGCAATATGATGTTTGCCACCTCAATTTTTATAAGCCCAAGGTTGGCTTTGGAGAAGTTTTTTATGGTGGTTTCCTTTAATGGAGGTGCGAGTGGGATGTGGACATCCCTGGTGATAAGTTTGTGGTCAGAGCTGACCAGGGAGGAATTGATTTCAGGGGTAGAACAACGGTCACCCATGTTGGTAATGACCAGGTCAAAGATATTTTTACCCCCGGTGAGGGTAAGAATGAGTTGGTCTAGGATGTTGGAATTAATGAATCCCAGAAAACGTTGAGCTAGTGTGTTGGTACATGAGTAATTTTCCCAATTAATGGAGGGGTAGTTAAAATCTCCCAGTATAAGGGTATTGGGTTGTACCCTAATATTTTCCAGTGTGTTTAGGAATGTGGAGTGGGACTCTTAGAAAGAGTACTTTAAGGGGTTTGATGAATGAAGTGAATGAGAGAGAAAGAGAGAGAAGGTTGGATGATATGGGGATAGTGAATCAGGAAGTGCAGTGGATTAGCAAGGAGGAAGTAAGGATAGCTATGAAGAGGATGAAGAATGGAAAGGCTTTTGGTCCAGAGGACATACCTGTGGACGAACAGAGGTGTTTATGAGAGATGGCAGTGGAGTTTTTAACCAGATTGTTTACTGAAATCTTGGAAAGTGAGAGGATGCCTGAGGAGTGAAGGAGAAGAAATGTTTAGGTACCGATTTTTAAGAATAAGGGTGATGTGTAGAGCTGTATTAACTATAGAGGAATAAAATTGATCAGTCACAGCATGAAGTTATGGGAAAGAGTAGTGGAAGGGAGGTGATGATTAGTGATCAGCAGTATGGTTTCATGCCAGGAAAGAGCACTACAGATGCGATGTTTACTCTGAGAGTGTTGCTGGAGAAGTATAGAGAAGGTCAGAATGAGTTGCATTGTGTCTTTGTGGACTTAGAGAAAGCATATGATAGGGTGCCTAGAGAGTAGTTATGGTATTGTATGAGGAAGTTAGGAGTGGCAGAGAATTATGTAATAGTGGTACAGGATATGTATGAGGGTAGTGTGACAGTGGTGAGGTCTGCAGTAGGAGTGACGGATGAATTTAAAGTGGAGGTGGGACTACATCAAGGATCAGCACTGAGCCCTTTCTCATTTGCAGTGGTGATTGACAGGTTGACAGACGAGATCAGACAGGAGTCCCTGTGGACTATGATGTTTGCTGATGACATTGTGATTTGTAGTGAGAGTAGGGAACAGGTTGAGGAGACCCTGGAGAGGTGCTGATATGCTGAAGAAAGGAGAGGAATGAAGGTCAGCAGGACTAAGACAGAATATATGTGTGGAATGAGAGGGAGCATACAGGAATGGTGAGGATGCAGGGAATAGAGTTGGTGAAGGTGGATGAGTTTAAATACTTGGGATCAACAGTTATGGGGAGGGTGGAAGAGAGGTGAAGAAGAGAGTACAGGCAGGGTGGAGAAGAGTGTCAGGAGTCACTTGTGACAGATGGGTACCGGTAAGAGTGAAAGGGAAGGCTTACAAGAGGTAGTGAAACCAGCTATGTTATATGGGTTGGAGACAGTGGCACAGACAAAAAGGCAGGAGTCAGAGCTGGAGGTGGCAGAGTTAAAGATGTTAAGATTTGCATTGGGTGCGATGAGGATGGACAGGATTAGGAATCAGTATATTAGAGGGTCAGCTCAGGTTGGATGGTTTGGCAATAAAGCCAGCGAAGCGAGATTGCATTGGTTTGGACATGTGCTGAGGAGGGATGATGGGTATATTGGGAAAAGGATGCTAAAGATGGAGGTGCCAAGTAAGAAGAAAAGAGGAAGGCCTAATATAAGGTTTATGGATGTGGTGAGAGAGGACATGCAGGTGGTTGGTGTGACAAAGCAAGATGCAGAGGGCAAAATGTAAACAGATAATCCACTGTGATGACCCCTAATGGGAACAGCTGAAAGAAGAAGAAGAAGAAGAGGATATATATATGGACAGATACATATAGATATAAATATACGTATGAGTGTGTAGACATAAATCATACAGATATTCCACAACTATAACTCTTTCTCAGTCATAACTCTCAATTGTCATTGATATTATTAAACATTCTTGATTTTGTTGCATATCTTTGATCTGTTCCTCTTAAAATGTGTGCTTTTTTCTGGCAAAACATTGAGGATTGCAGTCACTAAATGACAGACACTTGAGTTTCAGACTTAATTCTTCTTCTTCTTTCGGCTTTTCCCGGTTCAGGTTCGCCACAGTGGATCATCTGTCCGCTCATGATTGGCAGTGGAGTTTTACGGTATCAAGTTGCCAGCCTGGCACCCAACCTTCCACAGAAGGCACACACATACACACACTCACACCTAGGGCCAATTTAGAGTGTCCAATCCACCTACTGCATATCTTTGGGATGTGGGAGGAAACTGGAGCACCCCGAGGAAACCCACACAACCACAGGGAGGACATGCAGACTCCGCACAGAAGGCACCCCAGCCGAGAATTGAACCGGTGAACCTCTTGCTGTGAAGCGGCAACACTAACCACTGCACCACCATGGCGAATACACAGTACGTTTATAAAATCGCCTATAGATCTAGATTATGCACTAGCACAGAAAATGTAATAACTAGCTTAGCAACAATATTAGGAACACCAGCTATTGTCCAGTAATAAATAAACAGCAAAGTATAAGTAAGCACTTTACCGGCATGTACACCTCACGTTGGGACTGGGGTCTGTCCTGAAATGTGTGTTCCTAAGGACTGGGGCCATGGGAAAAGGCCTATAGAAATAGTTGTTGTGACAGGTGGGGAGGAGAGCAGGAGAAGGTGATGGGTTGGGAGTAGCTAGGCAAGAGGGAGTGGATGCAGGGCTAGGGAGGGTACTGGGGGAGGGCTATACACCCCACCCCCAGCAGAGGTGAGCGGAAAAGTTATCAGTGACTGCAGGTAGGCGCTGGCAATTATAGAAGATTGTCTGTAGCTGTTAAATTTCCTATCTAGGGGAGCAGGGTTGTATGAAGATAAGTGTATAGAAATGGATTCCAGCAGCTAGTCACAGTTTCAGAGAAATGTACAGTATTCTCCCATATAGAACCATAGTTAACTCTGGACACTAATTATTTACAAAAGAAAATCACATAAAAAGTGCATCCAGTACTGAGTTTTTGTAACTAACGCAGCATAAGAGCAGAAGAGTTTCAGACTTAATATCCTTCAGAAAATGCAGATAATGAAAAACCTGTTATTCTAGCAACTTTCTAAATGTATAGGAAAATATTTAAAATCTGTCCCTGATTAATTTTTGGCTTAGTCTCTGATTCTTGTGTTAATTGTTTGAAGTCTATATCCTAGATCCATCCATTCTATCTACAGCTATTATTGGCTTTAACAGCCAATGAACAAAAGTTGTTTTAGTGATATAATTTACTTATTACATCAGTTGTAGTTTCTGTCTTTTTCTATGTTCACTGATTATTTAAGTACCTAAACAAATAAAAATAAATAAAGATTAAATATTAACAGACCCCACAAATTCAGCTGTTTACACACACAAATACACACATACACACACACTCATGGTCATGTGCCCAAGCATGCATTCATAAACACACATACACATATGCATGCATGCACACTCAGTGGCAAGACATGAAGGCATATCTTTTACTCAAGCTGCACATAATCAGATCACAATGCATCAACAACTAGCCATCGAAACATCATCCAGCAATGCATAAAAATGTGTACTAACTTATGTCCTGCAGTGGGGGGGAGACAAGTCCAACTATCTCCAAAACAGGCTTCAGATAAATGGGACTGAATGAAATTTGCATGAGAAATCAGACATTGGTGCAGCTGCACTTGAATATCCGAATGGCATGCCACTCTACAGGCATGCACACACACACACACACACACACACACACACACACACACACACACACACACACACACGCACACACATTCACATTCACACAGTGATACACAGTTGCATAATATATATATATATATATATATATATATATATTGAGAGAGAGAGATCTGTAGATAGCTACAGATGAGTGTGCAAGCGCGCACACACACACACACACACACACACACACACACACACACACACACACACGTAGACATACACATGCAACTAAATTTGAAAGAGATAAGCTGTAACACGATAAAACACTGCCATGTTTAGCTACGTAGTAAGTTATCTAGTCACACTTTAAAAGACCTCAGAAGAAGCTTCACAGAAACATGGAGTATGATTATAGATAAGTGCTGTGAGACCCACCCAGTCTGCCCACTCCCCTGTTTACAGCAAACTCCACAGTTTTAATTTAATTATCTTCACATTCTTTGCAGCTCTCCAGACCTGCCTGTGTTGTTCAGATACACTTCTGAGTAGATTAACATGTCTACTGTGGAAACTGCAACAAATGACTCATAACAGTCTCTCCTCTTGCATATCTTCTTAGTGAAGAATGTTGCAGAATAAAATCATTGATTACTTAAAGCACCTGCTCAGTCTTGTGCCTGAGTTTTGCTGTTCAGATATCCAGAACCCGTATCCCTTCTTATCCCTAGATGCAAAGCCAAAGAACTACAAAGATGTTTCTTGTTAAAGGTCTTTTCTTCCTGGATTAGCTTTTTTCTCTCTTCTTGTTACTCTGTTCTTCGGCTCTAAACATTCAAAATATCATTCCATATCAATTTTATTTCATTGGCACTTTACCCATATTGCTGTCAGTTACACCAACATTATTTATTTAACTATAGTCTTCATGGGCTGCCCTGTTAAAGTATGCATGCAAGCTTTGTTTGTGATCCTCACAATCTTCTGTATACTGGCAGTCTGTGCTGAAGAGAAGGATACATGTTCCTCATGATTGCCAACAGTAATTCCTTCTTTGGCTAGAACTATGCATTGCACTTATGACATGACATCTGGACTGCCGGTGTAGCAAAACATCAGGTAATCCAGGGAACTTGTAAACTATAGAGGGATTTCAGCTATGAGCTCACAAATACTGTGCTCCTAATTAAGACATTCCACCTCTGGATGCATTCAGTTATAGGGTCACAACATATGCATTGTAGGCTTTTAAGCCCCAGATAGAGCAGGTCTTATAACCAACTGGATGCTTAAAATGTAAGATGTGCCCAAAGAAGAGATGAATGTCGAGACTTTGCATCTCACAGTGTGAAATTCAGAGGTATAGAGTTTGGATTTTACATGCTTGCAGCAGATGCAGGCTCATTCTGCCTACTGCATTTCATTTAAATGCACTTCCAGATCTTTAGCCATCTTTCTCCCAGGTAGTCCTTGTGCATGCTAATGCTGTCCTCCTCATTGTGATCTAAATGCACAGAACTGCTGTAGAATTATATTTATCTTATTTGTATCTATCTTTCTTTGTCTCTCTTTATTTATGTCCATCTGTAATTATCTAATGACATTTTATATATATATATATATATATATATATATATATATATATATATATTGTGTGTGTATGTGTGTGTGTATTTTTTCATACATATACTAGTGGTGCTGCGGTAGCTTTGTCGCCTTACAGCAAGACGTTGTCCCATTCGATTCTCAGCTAGAGCGTCTCCTGTGTGGAGGCATGCGTGAATGGGCGTGCCTTCATTGAAGGTTGTGCGTCAGGGCTGCTAACTCGGCACGTAAAAATCCACTACCAAACATTAGCGGACTGGAGTTCCGCTGTGGCGACCCCTAACCGGGATAAGCCGAAAGACACAACAACAACATATGCACATACATGCATACATATATATTTATATCTACATGGTTTACTATTATATAGTCGACACTCAAAAGACATTCCTACCTTAAAAGTAGACTAAAAAGTTGAACACGGAATTTCGAGAAGGTCTGAATGTTGCAATCACACTTCCTGTTGTGAATTCGACCTTTCTCGACATCTGTAGATTGCAATCCGACACTGCACACCATGTGACATGATGATTTTGGTGGGGCAAGCCCTTCTGCATTCCCCCATGGGGGGCTGCACCCCCCACACCTCCTGCACATTATATATTCCAACTCTGAGATCGCACTACAGTAGGGAAAAGGGTACATTTCCTGATCCCCTCTGTACCGCAATCTCTAGTTACAGGATCAACCTCATCTGTGCGAATGCACTGTGCATTCACTGAACTGGGACTCGCACAACTGAAGGTTCGGCAGCATGGGTCAGCCAACTGTAATTCGACATCCCAAGGTCGCTGAACCTTCCCTCAAAATTGTAAATGTAAACCTGTCTATGTATCTATCCATCTATCTATATCTATCCATATCTTAATTAAACTGCAGCCAATACCCAGATGTAATGTAGTAATGATAAGATGTTTGGGTAAATGATGTGAGACTAAATGATACTGTTAGTGGCTTATCCTATTTTTTATATTTTTTTTGGGGGGGTGAACTTACCTGCTACCCACCTGTCCACTTAACCACAGGGGCACATCAGATACCATTAGATGAGTTAATGAAGAAAGTATGCAAACCAGCAAAAAGTTTTAGTCACAAGGTGAGCAAAACTAGTGTTCTCAAAACCCTTCTGGGTCTTCTTCCCTGTGGTCACAGTGTACCAGCTGATGCATAATACAGATTCCTAATTTAAGGCAACAAACAGGTCCCAGATGTAGAATGCTGAATTCAATTTTAGGGTACAGGAAGTGGGCAAACCTTAAATATGACACAATACATCGCTGGGCAAGGTCAAGAGCCTTAAGGAATGTAATCAGAATGTTGGCAATCTTGTTAGATCTCAGAAACCATAACAATCTCTCAAAAATCCACTTACTGAAATTCAATAACCATATTCTTCAGACACTGAAAATTAAAAAATCAAATGTATTAAGGAACTTAAAAAAATGGAAACTATAAAAAGTAATAAAACAGTGGGTTGCAAATGGTCTATACCTCCCTCAAGACTGCACAACCATGGTAAGAAGAAAATATTAGAAGTAGAAAAAAATGATCATTTCTCTTCTTTATAGTTTTATTACCATGCTCATCACAAAACACAACTCTTCATACAGGCATTGAAGAGTCATCCAATCCTGCTGAAGAAACCATACAGAAAAACAGTTGTTTGGTCAAAAAGCCGATTCAATGAGTAACAATCGATAACAGTGCATGAGATATCTGAAGTTATGATAAGAAGGACTGCCTACTCAGAGATGGGACTATGCAAATGAATAAGCTACAAAAGGGCTAGGAGATAACATTTATGTCTTATAAAATATAGGGCATCCTTCACAGCACGAGCAAGATAGGCTCAGACACCTGTTCATGAATAGCAAATATTCAATACTAGCCCACTATATATTTTAATATATTTTAATCTTTCATAAACATACATCAAATCCAGTTTTCAAGGGACAGTTGAATGCGCTGTAAGTAGCTTAGGGGTTTGCTCGATCCATTTTGATGCAGGAAGACCAGAGAGCTGTGTTTCCCCATATGAGGCACAGGGGGGTTGTATTCCAGAATGGACACCACAGTGCTTTATGAGAAGGAATTCTGCAGTCTTGAAGGAGTGTTAGGATAAAATGTTAAACTGCTTTTCCATCTCTCTAACCTGTTGATGCTTCAGGCTGATGCTGAAATTTCACTTGGCATTTGTTTACTAAACAATAGGAAGCATATGTCTCAACCTCTTAGCTCAAGAACTCTGGACACTTCCAAAAGTTATGGTGGAACAAATGTGCAAAATCAGAGGCAGATTTTAAATATTGCTCTTATAAACTTAAAAATCTGTTAGAATAACAGGTTTTGTATTAGCATGCAATTTCTGAAGGATATGAAGTCTGAAATTTAAATGTCTTTCATATTTAGTGACTTCATTCCTTGGTGAAGAAAATTTGGGACAGACGAGAAGAAGGCAAGAGGAACTGAGGGTGTCCAGCAAAGAGGTGGATGGATTGTATGAGAGAAGACCAGGGACAGTTGGGCATGAGTGCCAAAGAAGCCAGGAGAGTGATACTGAATAGAGAGATGGTGACAGTTGACACAGCACCCCCACCCCATGTAGAAAATGGGATGATGATTGATGATAATGATTTCTTGATGTTTTGCCAACAAACCACACCTTTTATTTGGAACAGATAAAAAATAGGCAACAATATGGACATTCTGTGAAGTTATGGACAGTTGAGAGGCAAAGTAGGGAGGTAGCCATGATATGCTGGCAACATCCCTCCATTTCCTATAAACATCATCCGGGCCTACGACTCAGAAATGTTTGGATTGAATCAGTGTACTTAGATAGTTAGAAATAAATAACAAAAAAAAAGATTATTTATAGAAGTGGAATGTGAACTTTGTACTTAAACACAATGGATCTGAAACAAATCAGGGATGTGTACTGTATGCAGTTATTTCTGGCAAACTCTGCATCAAACGGAATTTACTGACACCTTTATCACCACTCCAACACAACTTCTGAAGGATGAAGTGTGGTCATGTCAAGAAATCCCTGCTATACCTTATACTGCAACATGCTTCAAAAACATCACAATTTACTGTATAAATGGGTCATCTTCGTATTTCAGGGTATGCATATTCATTCCCATTCAGTAGGGAAATGGAAATTGTATGGCTCAGCGTATGCTCTTTAAAGGACTTGAAAAATGGTATATGCTGAAAAGGGAGATGAGATTTTTATGACAGTATTTTCTTTTGGAAAAAATAAAGTAAAGAAAAAAGCAAAAAAAAAAAAAAAAACATTAATCCTGAAAAACTCCTGAATCTGAATGCATGGTCATATGATCATGAGCAAAAATAAATGGGATGGAGATTTATGGGAATGAGTAAATACTTCTGCAGAGAAAGGTAAGTTCAAACACAAAACATTCTTTCAGTCAAAGTGATAGAAGTGAATACAAATGGAAATTCAAGTAGACTGTCCAGCCTGCTGGCACAGAGGCAAAACATCTGTCTTTGCTGCTGGTGACCCAGGTTCACAAATGAGGCTAAGATGTTGACCGAATGGGAGAGGATAGGATAAAAGAACCACTGGCAACTCTTCTATTTTGTGCAAGAGAACATGGTGAATCACCATTTGAGTGACCCTTGATGGATGTAAGGATCCTTGCATGATACAGAGGTGAACAGAGCACAGGGAGTGCTGCAGACTTCCACTAAGCAGTGCATTGTAGACTATGCTTGCATGCATGATTTCATTGCACACCACATCATCCTGTTGGAAACTCTGATGCACCACCACCTAACAATGGCTGCTGTCCTCTCCTGATGCATGTCCTCACTATCCCTCTTCTCCCTGGTCCTAAGCAAAGAGCGAACAAAAAACTCTGCCCTGTGGGAAGTTAGGAGGCTTATCCTATGAAAGAAGATATCCCGAACCTCTGGCAAATGAGACATTGAGATAGTCGGAGATGGATGGGTTTAGGAGCTTTAGAAATGTGTAGAATCACAGTGGTGAATTCAGGAAAAAAAACTTCATGTAAATAAGGGATAAATCTTGGAGTCAGTTGGCTATGGACAGAAAATTAAAGGATTCTGTGGCTTAGAGGGGGACTGTTAGTACTCTAAATGAATAGTGGAGTCCAGCGAAGGCATTGTAATGATCAGACATCTCTCCCTGTCCACTCTGTGACTCTGAACATGATGCTCCTTAGCCATATAGTGCTACTGGGTCACCTCTGAAACACTTGTACATAGTGGACTTAACTGTTTAACTAATGAATAAAACATGCTAGCAGTTCTATTAATTATGGAGAATGGGCAGACTGGATTGCCTATGTCTTTTTTTCTGCTAGTATGTCTTTATTTTTATAGTTTTGTACTAAAAACTTTCCTGCAAATGTGAAATATTATGAAACATCCTTTTCAGGATGATAATTGAGATGCAGTTCCAAAATGCATTTATTGTAGAAACTACAGTCTAAACAAGACTAGGAATCCGAACCAACAGCTCGCTCTTACTATTTGGAGCTCTGACCCTTTGAGATCTGGCCCATCTGCTTTGTGTATAATTTATTTAAAGATATGCCATTTTTGTAAGTCATCCCATTCTGGATAACTCAACAAATCTGTTAGGAAAAAAAAACTGTTTTCAGAATTTAATTATTTCTTTGCACCTGCACTTTTGTATAAAGTCTCCATAAGGAGCAGTGGGCTGGAAGAAAGAGCATGCCTTTTTTGTAGATGATACAAAGCTCCACAGAAGGTAGGCACACTGAACAGACAAGACAGAATGAGAAAAGACCTGCTGAAGCTGGAGGAGTGGGTAAACCATGTGGCACTTCCAGAGTTAATTAAGAAGTTCAAAATCAAGGACTTTGTCATAAGAACCAGCGTACCAGCTCTCTCCAGAGAAAAATACTCAGTCATGCAGCAAACAAAGCAATAGAAAGAGAGTGAATAATAGCTTATTTACAAAAGTATACGGTATTATGAATATGTTTTCTGAATGTTGCTTTGCAGTTGTATTGTTCCTGTTTTCTAATATGCTGAGTTGCTTTATAGTACCACATCATGATATTGGATGTGTTCTACCTTTGCCTTATGAGCTACTTAATTTGTCATGATCTGCTTTTCTGTATCATACCTAAAGCAAGAATCTGAGTTTTAAATGTATTTGCATGGTTACTCAGTAGCACTAAAATGCATTTGGGACAGCCAAGAGTATTAGAATGAGGACATTTGGGGAGGGTGGTTGGTGGGGGGGGGGGGGGTAACTGTTTAGCTCCATAGGCAGATCTCATTTTATTTATCTACGGATTTCTTAACTAGGTAGGGACACTGAACCAAGTGGATGTTTTCTGTAACCAGAAATCTGGATTAACAAGATAAAATAAATCTAGTAACAGACTAAGATAGTCAGAATGACACTTTTATAATACTTCTGATAAATACTTCCTTTAAACTCCGGCTGAGTAACTCTAACTAGTATGAGTTGAAAGTAGTGTAATAAGCCACTAAACCAAGATAAATTAATGCACTGTCATGGCAAATAACAGAAATACATTCATGCAAGGAAATAGTTGTAACTGCATGGTCTAAGGTACAGTTTTAGGACTGGGGCAAATAATGAAAGGTCGAGGCAGCTTTGTGTATTTTTCTAAGTCATTATTTCTCAGATAGGGAGACCTAGCTTTGTTTCAAAGAAAGCCTACACTTGTCTAAAAAGTTGTGTGTGTGTGTGTGTGTGTGTGTGTGTGTGTGTGTGTGTGTGTGTGTGTGTGTGTGTGTGCGCGTGCGCGCAAGCGTATGCATGTGCATGCTTGGCATGGGGAGGGTTGGACTACTTCTGTAAAATGCAGAATATGCTTTCTTGATTGAGCAAGCCCATCTTTTTTTTAGGCAGGCTAAAGGTCTTTTGTGTGTTCCAAATGAGGCTTACTGTGGCATGGCACAGCCTGAGAAGCCCTCATCAAATCTCCTGTTATCATTGCAGAATTACATTAATCTGTTCTTTATACTTGTCCATTGGTCAGAGTTGGAAGTGATCCATTTCAGATCAGTTCATTTACTGAGTCAAATTGCAAGCAAATGGATCCCACTGTGAGCAGGAAAGCTGACCCATACTTATGTAACTTTCAGTTTACCTTAAACTTTCAGTGGTGTGTATCAAGAAAGCCATCAAAAGAGTATAGGCAGTGTATAGTTAAACAACAAAAAGTGTATAAGTAGTTCCACAAGTCATAATATAATGATAAAGAGCTTGCTTAAACTTTACTGAGGGTTGTTGGATTGTTGGACTTCAGTATTGTGGTTCATTTAAGTTCATTGTGTTGTATTGTGTAAGTGGTGCACATTTTAGGGATTTTTCCCTTCTTCCCCTCTGTAGTACAACAGTGGAAATGGTATAAATAATTTAGGGGGAGGTGGACCAAGTACAGGGGTTTGATGCCCTGCAAAAAAAAAAACAGTTTTATATTTTTTCAGGGTTTTGACTTATGTTTTTTGAAACTGGATTTTCTGAAAAGTGTAATTCAAAGTATTTTTACTTGATCAAAAGTAGAGAAACCAAGGATAAACAGAATACCTCAATATACATTAACCGTAGTTACGACAAGACAGGATGATTGCATAAAATCATATAGAAAACCTAAAGGGATGTATTCTTTTAATTTGGTAAGATTCAATAAGCATAAGTGGTTCTTTTCAGGGCTATCTTGGGAATGTTAGTTTGATTAAGTAACTTTTTCTAATTACACATGAAGACTGCAGAAAACAAACCCAGGTCCTCAGTATACAGCTAATCTGTAGTAGTTTGCATTAACCACCTAAGCCATACTGTCAGAATTAATGCAGTATTGGAGGACAGCATATTTTACAGAAGATTGTGAGCAAATTCTGCACATCATGAGAAGGAACTGGAAGAAGCAAATGTGAGAAACAATGTCTGAAAGCGTCATATGTAGGTAAGGGATTAAATTAGGTGTCACCTGGCCTGGGAACAAAGTGTCTGATGTTTGGAACTTTCTCCCAACAGGGTGCTAAAGGTGAAACTGTAGAATAATATAACAACTGTGTGTTATTTTCTAATGTTATCTAACACTGCACACTTCAGAAATCTGCAGTGGTTTACAGAACCGCAAAGACAAGGAAATGAAGGGAAAAAAAACACTGTTCACAAACCCTGTCCTGGCTGAATGTATGTGCAATGACATAAAATGGCAATACAATTAAACTTGTGGTTATTAAGGAGAATGTCATTGATACAATAAGGTGTAGTGTGAAACCAAATAAGGAAAATATTAAATGGAATTTACATTTAGTATATTCAAGCATTTTCACCTGAATTAAGAACATCAAGATTGGGTGGCATTGTTGTTGTACCACTGTTAAGCAGAACAAGAAGCAAAATCACATGCAGCACTACAGTAAAAACGCAGTACCATGTGACATGGACCACCAGGAAGTACCAAAATAAATATCACCGAAAAATAATTAAAACACATGGTTAACTTTAATACTGTAACTAAAATAAAAAAAGTAATTGAATAAAATTATATACTTGTCAAGCACTTTTGTTCGATAAACAGTAAAACGGACTTCTCCAAAACAGGAAATAATGTACTCAAACAGATTAAATAGCCGCATGTCATCAATGAAAGCTCATCTTAAAGGGACAGGTACAAAAATTAGCTAATGCTGTAACACTGCACTATCTGCATCATCTTAAGATTAACAGGAGATGAATTATCAAATAAAAACAATGCCCCATAACACAAATAATATATGAAAAGTATAACATTGGAATACATGACATAAAGTGCATGGAATGGAAAGTCACAGTAGTTGTGCCTTTCTGCTTTATCCCGGTTAGGGGTTGCCACAGCGGAACTCCGGTCCGCTAATGATTGGCAGTAGATTTTTACATGCCGAGTTGCCAGCCCTGATGCACAACCTTCAATGAAGGTATGCTCAGTCACGCACGTCTCCACACAGAAGACGCTCTAGCTCAGAATCAAACAGGACAACATCTTACTGTGAGGCGACAACGCTACCGCAGCAGCACCACCGCAGTGGAAAGTCACAGTAGTAAACAAATAAAATAAATGAAGGTAGTAAACAAATCATATTACAACTGATGAATGACACCAAGTTGGTTAAAGTTTGACAGGCCTTAATTTGAGCACTGGGAAAATAGAAATCTGATCATTAATTCTTGGAGGAGAGAGGTGTCCAACCTAATCTGTCATTAGTATTCTTTATATTCCAAACTGGATTCCCATGCTCCACCCCTCTGGCTAGATTGGACACCTCTTTTCCTCCAGGAATTGAACCCATGAGCCATGCTAGAATATTGCCATATTTAAGTATGGGAACTGCAGAAGAATTGTGACATGCAGAGTGTAGGTTAGAGGGCCAAATATTAGTCACAGAGCTGCACCAAAATAAATAAACAAATAAGATAAAATAAATCAATGTGTTCACAGCTGTAAAGTACATGTAATTAGTAGCTAGCCCATAATGTCTAGGCTGGGGCCCTCTGCCTCATTTTTAATAAATACAGAGAGTTTTCCAGAAATTACTAAGTTATGGAGCTATGCAGTGTAGCTGCATGGTATGAGAGAATAAAACCCTATATATGGACAAGATGACTTGGGATCAACTATCAGTCTGGGTGCTAGAGGAGCCAATTGGGAAGGTGGGAGAGAGTGGCTTATAGTAGCTCACCTGTGGGGAGGGACGCTACGTGGAACAGCAGGCAGCACAAGGACCATAGAATTATGCTGAGTCTGCTAAGAAATATGTCGCAGTATAGTTAGAATTCAGAGGATCCAGGTATTACAGACCCCCCTAAGTGGCATGTATGACAAGTATCTGGGGGGGGGGGTTTAGGAAATAAAACACTAGCTTCTTGCAGGAACAATGGCCTCTCTGTCTGCTGGATCTTATCCCCAGCACATACCAAGGGATGGGGAATGAATTCTCAAGGCAGCCTGAGATGGAGAGTCTGTACTGGAAAGCTTTCTGCATTGTCTTTGGGGTGAACTGTTTGCTACTCTGGAAGGGTGGAGGTTTGAATTTGTTTTATACCTTCCAGGAGCTGCAGCCAATCTTAGCAGGGATGGAGAAATCTAATTTTCAGCAGGAGACTGAAGTCAGAAAAGGATAGAGAAAAAAAGTTATGATGCTACACTACTTTAAGTATTGCTGCCATTGTCTTGGAGTTTAGATTACTTACTCAGGCTTGTAAATCATTTAAAGCTTTCCTTTTTGATTCATGTAGACAATGGATTGTACTGGACTAGGCAAGTACAATTACAAAAAGTAGCTACATTATTGTAAAGGATGGGCCCAAGTTAAACTACAGCTGTACAGATCATAGGCACAATGGTGCTGATATCAACAAGAATGTATTATTGGCAATAAGGGCACTTGGGAGAGTGAAGGCGATTGAAACTATATTTACAGAAATCATAGGCATATCTTTGCGAATAGACCATTATTTATGGAAGTTACTAAGTTGTTCTAGATCACATTTAAGCTATATGTGGAATCCTTTGTCCCAGAGACCCCAAATAAAAATGCAGTAAACTAAAGATTATATAGTTTGTTGCAAATGAGGGAGTGGAGAATGACAGAAACATTGAGAAAGGATGCAAGAATATTTCTTTAAAAACATGGTAGATTGCCTCATTTTACAACACTGCAAGGCTTTGCATCATAATTCTATTCATGACTAATCTAATGACCTGGTCCCCAAATGTTTGCATCATTCCTATGTACTGAGAACTAATATTATGATGTCCCCACTCTGGGCCAGTAATCAGGGAGCCTGAATCCTCACGACTGGCACTGGAAAGGGACATTCACTTGCAACAAAAATGGATACACCCACTATTTCCAGATACAGCTCTCTGCATCAAGTACAATGTCCCTTAAGAGCACACAGGGAACACACTCAGTCTGGAGTCTGGGTTTCTCAATCTGTCTCCCTTCAGGTCCCCAGTAAGACTCCCCACTGGCACATCTATAGATTTGAGACCTCAGTTGAGTATCCAAAACAAATTCTCCACCACTCTCTTTGTCAAATCAGTGATTCATGACCCTGCTCCAAGCAGCTGACACACACGCTGTTTGAGATTTGATTTTCACACATGCACACATGTGCGCACACACACACACACACACACACACACACACACACACACACACACACACACACACACGCACACACGCACACACGCACACACGCACACACACACACAAACACACTCACGCCTGGGAAAGGCTAGCACAGATTTACTAGCTATGCCCCCTTCTGCCCAGACTATAAGGCAGTTACATCACCACCAGACACTCCAAAGCCTGCTACTCTAAGGCTCTTGCAAGTGTACCCAGTTATACTGAGTGAAATTAATATTAATGCAAATGGAAGTGTTTGGCCAATGCAGTAATGTTTTCAGGAGTGGGCAGAGCTGTCACCAAAGATATACAAGTACTCTCAGAGATTAAAATATCCTCTAAAAGACCAGCCACAATGAAACATTTAAATATATTTAATAATAAATAATAAAAGAACATGAAAATATTAAATATCTATTTAAAATATGCACCAGAGTTTCGATCACAAGAAATTTTAAAATAACACAGATAAATAAATTCACAACAGATACACAAAAACAGTACTTAACTAATCTTACTATGTTTCCTAACTGATCTAAATAATTACTGTTCCCTGGTTGACTTACTAGAACAAGGCAAAATGAAGTGTGTGAGTGGTCTTCTTTGTCAGGTTCCAGCAACAGAGTGCAATGAGACTGTAGTCTCACCTAGTATTAAAATATAATTTTTAGTGATGGATTACAGAATGGCATCTCATACATCTGGTCATCTGACATCTAGTTCCCATGCTGCCTTCCTTGGCTAGAAGATGTCAGGATTTAGCACATCTGTGTCAGTAACACACACACACAGAGCCTTACTAAGATCTGCTACAGCTCCTGGAAGTCATAAAACAATTTCAAACCTCCACCCTTCCAGAGTAGCAAATAGTTCACCCCAAAGACAATGCAGAAAGCTTCCCAGTACAGATTCTCAGCCTCTGGCAAGATACAATCTTCATGTCCCAAGCCAGGTTATTTAATTTCAAACTGTTTTCAAAGCTAGGTGGATTGAGATTAATATCTCCTCTTCCAATATCTTCTGTTAAAACATGTACAGTTAAATAGTTACAATAATACATGTACATTTCTTTTTCTGTCCAGCAGGGCACACTGCCAGTACACTTCCAACACAAGCAGCTTTACAAACACATTTTCAACACAAGCATCTGCACAAGTCAATTTGATATACAAATGAAATATAATTTCCAGCTAGCTGTGCTGGCATATGTTACACATCCACTGCCCTACTTCTCCTGGCATAGCTGGCAATACCTCACATTGTCACAGATATAATGACCAAATCCCTGAATGTTTATTTCACAGCTGTGCTGGCAACTAATTAATGATTCAGTCCCTGACGGTTTGTATCATATGTGCACTGATAACTAATGCAATGACCAAGTCCCTGAATATTTGTTTCACAGTTATAGTGATAACTAATCTAGTGACCTGGTCCCTAAATGTTTTCATCATAGCTGCACTAATCTAAAGAGCAGGTCCCAGAATGTTTCCTTCACAACTGTACTGACATCTAATGACCCAGTCCTTGAACGTTTGCTTCACAGCTGTACTGGTAACTAATTTAATGACTCAGTCCCTGAATGTTTGGATCATTAGTGCACTGATAACTAATGTAATGACCAGATCCCTGAATACTTGCTTCACAGCTGTACTGATAACTACTCTAATGACACAGTCTGTGAAGGTTTGCATCACAGCTGCACTGATAACTAATTTAATTACCTGGTCCTTGAATGTTTGTATCATAGCTATACTGATAACTGATCTAATAACCCAGTCCCTAAATGTTTGCATCATAGCTGTACTGATAACCAGTCTAATGACCTGATTACTGAAGGTTTGCATCATGGTTTCACTCAAAACTAACTCAATAACCCAGTCTCTGAAAACTTGCATCACTAGCTATACTGATAACTAATCTAATGACCCAGTCCTTGATTGTTTGTATCACAGATGTAATGATAATTAATCTAATGACCCAATACTTGAATGTTTGCACCATATATTTACTGATAGCTAATGTAACAACCAGGTCCCTGAATGTTTGCATCACAGCTGTACTGATAACTAATCTAATGACTCAATCCCTGACTGTTTGCATCATATGTGCACTGATAACTAATGTAATGACCAGGTCCCTGAATGCTTGCTTCACAACTGTCCTGATAACTAATCTAATGACTCAGTCCCTGAATGTTTACATCGATAACTAATGTAATGACCGGTTATTGAATGTTTGCTTCACAACTGTCCTGATAACTAATGTAATGACCAGGTCCCTGAATGTTTTTTTTTCACAGCTGCACTGATAACTAACTTAATGACCTGATCCTTGAATGTTTGTATCATAGCTGTACTGATAACTTATCTATTGGTGTAGTTCCTGAAAGTTTTCATCATAGCTGCACTAACTAATCTAACAACCTGGTCCCTGAATATTTGGATCATAGCCTGCACTGATAACTAATTTAATGAACTGGTCCCTGAATGTTTGCATCATGACTGCACTAAAACCTAATGCAATGACTGAGTCCTCAGAGCTTTGCATCACAAGCTGTACTGATAACTAAGCTAATGACCCATGTTTGTATCATAGCAGGACTAATAATTAATCTAGTGACCCAATCCCTGAAGGTTTGTGCCACAGCTGCATAGATAACTTATCCAATGACCTGGTCTCTGAATATCGGACATGTCATAAATAAGGCTTAATCAATTATTTTCAGCCTGTATGTAATATATGAGTACTGTAGACCATTTATTTATAGTAGAATCTATTTTTGCATTCCTTTTTAGCAGATCTTATTACATAGATTCTATAACTTGCTAATACAAATGTTGTTATATATGTGTGCAATGTATATTTATACTGACTCTGCTCAGGTTATAAAAATGTGGTTCACTGGAGCTGTCTACAAAAGAATATATGAAAATGAATAAATATATTATTATTTTTATAGTAAGTGACTGGATACGTTTCGCTATACTGGCAGGTATGATGATAAAAAAATGGTAGATTTGACCAACCTGAAAATAAAGGAGAGGCATAAAGTGTAATAAATGAAATATTATAGTGTAAATGGAGATCACACAAGGCTTGCTACATGCACTGAGGATAATTTTCTGCATGTTTCCATTTTCTGCATTTCATTATTTTTGTAGACTAACCAGAGTAATTGTATTGCATCCATTTTTATTCCAGACATACAGACATAGAACCAGCACATTTCATTTAGTATTCATTGAGCTGCAGTAATTATTTGATATAGCATAATCATGTAGACAACAGTAGCACATCTGGGATTTCATAATGCTACACCGTAAAGGGGGTATCTTCTGTATGAATTGTCTGTAGGTGTGTGTGTGTGTGTGTGTGTGTGTGTGTGTGTGCGTGCACATGTATATATCCTGTGACAGACTGCTATTATGTCCACTGCTTACCAAGATGAAGCCAGACTGCAGAATGCATGAATGCTTGAACAAATAGTGCGTACAAACAGGTTAAAGCTACAACAGAACTGGCAGCAAGTGGTTAGACTGTGCTGTTGACAGATTGATTTAATTTTGTTGAGAGGGTAGTTGTCACTGAGTCAAGGGTCCTTTTAATTAGAAGAACTAAATAATTATGTTCCCCAAAGCATTCTGGCAAAGTATTATATAGGCATTTGAAATTATAGAATATTTACCAGACTATAAAATAGAATTGTGTGCATATGTGTGTGTGTGTGTGTGTGTGTGTGTGTGTGTGTGTGTGTGTGTGTGTGTGTGTGTGTGTGTGTGTGTGTGTGTATATATATATATATATATATATGTATATATGTATATATATATATATATATATATATATATATATATATGTATATATATCTTGTGCCACAATTACAAAAAAGTAGTTATAAAAAAAAAAGTTAAACAAGTACAATAAAATAACTGACCTGAGCAACATTAGGGTGCCAAAATACAGTTAGATGCAGCAAGTCTGGGAACAACATCAGTGGTTTGCGGTAGTGTGAGGACATAGCAGTGAAATTCAGCCAAAAGTCTCATGCTAATCATAAAAATAAGCCACTATTTTCAATGAGGGGCACCCTGTAACTGTATGACTAAGCATTGTTAATAAATATACAAATAATACTAATAAAAACATGAAGTAGTTTGACTAGTGAGCAGAAACAAGTTTCTTGTGTGACATTAGTGACTTGCTGCAGTTACTAATCTGCGTCTATCCGATCTTACACAAGAAAGTAGAGAAGATATTTATTTATACTATGTGCAAGACAGATGCACAGTCAAGAAAAAAAGTAACAGTAATCAGAGTGAAAAGGCTTGACAGGAGTGTAATAGATCACTTGTAAATGTATCAGCTTCCATGGATCATCAAGCCTTGTCATTAGGTAAAATTATTTGGGCCACCTACAGCTGTATTTACTAATTTGCAGTAAATTAGATTTGAGTTCAGGCCTGAAAATAGAGTTTGCTTCACAGCCCAGACCCTGCCACAACAAAAGCTTTGTCATCAGAAGCACGCTTAGCTGCAGGGTTATCATCTCTAATATGTATTTTAAATAATAATAATAGTTCATGATAAAGTGCATGCTTTCTAAATAAAAGGCAACATAGGGATATTGATTCCTAGCATCTGAAGGAAATGTAATATCCAAAAAACTGCAGAACTGAATCTGAGGGAGGCTTAATATGAGTACACATACAGGGGGCTCACTAGTAAGGTGAGACATCATTTTTTACAGACACACTCCAAACACATCTTAAAGAAGCACAACAGCCTAACATTCACCCTCCTCCTTTTGTCTCCGTAATGCTGACAGTTATTAATAATAGCTCTGGGCCAAGTGTATGGACAATATTATTACTTTCTTTCATTTCCCAAGCTCCATCTGTTGATCTTTCCTTCCCCATTCATCACCTGCTTACGCTGAGCAGGTGAAAGCCACTCGCTACTCACAAGTCCTGACATGAGCCATGCTTATGTCTAAACAGCAGTAGCAGCCATCACGTAGGCCTCCTTAACATATGGCAGGTAAGAAGGCTTGTTTTGAACTTTCTTCGTTACTTGGTAGCTGTTTAAGACATAATGCCCAAGGCTGTGGAAACAGCCTTGGACTTCAAGGCCTAGTTATTTATTCATTTGGAGTTTACGTGTAATATCATGGCATCAGCAGGTGTGTTAGTCTTTAAAGGGATTGTGAGAACTGCATTAAAGTAGGAGTTGTGGAGGGGCCATGTGTCAGACATCTGATATCTCAAACTTGTTGAGAGAGAGTAATCTTGGTCCTGATATTCTTAAATAGGGATGGAGATAGGATCTCTTACCTGGAAGTAGTTAGCCATATGCAGACAAGGTGGAATAAAACATGGGAATAATAAAAAAAATGACAAAACATCAAGACAGCTACCACTGTTGCAACAATAATTTGTATAAATTTTACATATGTCATTTTGTTAGCCGAATAAATGACCTATTTTCAGGGGTAAGGTGTGTAGAAAATTTCCAAAAAGAGCAGTTTCAATATTTCATATAGTTATACTCTCCAATTATGATAAGGAATCTGCAGACAATAGAACAAACAGTATTTTCACTTTGATGATGCTGTCTATGTACATAAAAATCTGCATATTAATTAACAAGGTGGAGATATACACCACAAAGAACTCACTAAATGGACCTACAGATGTGGCAATGGTTTACTACTTGATATACAGTTTCTATGGCTGCTTGAAGGTAAGTAGAGAAATACTACAATAAATCTGTGCAGGCAGGGAGTTCCAAGCGTGGGGAATGAAAGTTGTCAAAATGTAGTTTCCCCATGTACTCTGAGTGAAGACGTCCTTAGTTTCAAAGTCCCTGTCTGGAGTATATCATTCATGTAAGTGTGTAGGTTGCATCTTACACTTTCATGTGGTGGGCTAACTGTCCTGCAGACCTTGCTGAATATGAGACCTCCTTCCAGCAAGATCCCATTGAGAGCAGGTTTACTAAGCAGTGGTTTCTCTGGCTATCTGACCTAGATGCATATTTAGCTACCCTGTTGTAAATTACTGCCAGATCGTGGGGCAATCCTTGAAGGAAGTTGAGAATAAGAAAATTGGTCCTTGAAGGAAGTTGGGAATAATGGTTTAGCCATGATGAAGAAGGAGAAATGAGTGTGGGACTTCATTGCATTGTATGTATTAGTCCCAGTTGCTTGTTCAGCCTACTGGATGTAACCTAAAGCTTGTGTTGCTATGTCAAGCTCTAAGTGCACGTGGAGGTATCTGCACGTTGTAGTCCAGACTTCCTCACCAGTGATCCCATTCTTGTTAGTGAACAGTTAAGCTTGTCATGGTCTTGTATATAGACACATGTGTTATTTTATTTGTGTTGGCATTTATGATGAATTTCCACCTTTTGGACAGTTTTCATATTACTGTAGTCCTAACTGCTAGCAATTTGCACTCAGTGAGTTGCAACTGTTAGTTTTGTCCAAGGCTTAGTGTTCATTACTGATGAAACAGTGATTCCAATGAAGTGAGAGGATAGGTACTTGAAAAGATATATAAATCACACCTGAGGATAGTAAAGAGTAGAGGAAGAGCATGAGATATAAACAGTTAACTAGAAATAAAGTAATATAGAGCTGTACTACATGATGTGCATAGCATAACACCAATCCAAGGTATGAGATGATCATAGGATCATAGGAGGTTATTAGGCTAATGGCCCTGGAGCCCTTACAAGCCTAGCCAAGAGTGTATCCCCAAGAAGAAACCTTAGTCAGCACCTGTCACCCCTGTCAGTGAGGGACACAGGTGGAACCCCTGGGACAAATTTGTGGATTCCCATCCACTCATCAAGGTTGCATTTGAAGAAGGTCAGTGAGATGCTCTGTTTGATGTGTATGGGAAGTCCATTCCAGAGATGGGGCAGCCTCTGGGAGACAAACCTGTCTCTCCAGCAGGTGTTGTTGATGCCACATATTAGATTCAGGCCTTTTGAGCGGTTAGTGTGTGAGGAGTTAGACTTACGGATATGGAGCTCTCTAGTAGGGCAGGGTCCAAGATTGCCTTGTAGGTGAGACACAGGTCAGTCACCTCTGAGCAATCTGTATGATACTGAGTAGAGTGATAGAGATTTGAGCCTGTTTGCATATGAGAGGTGTTGGAGGCCATGGATTCTCTTTGTGAGGTATTTCATTGGCCTTTCCAGTTGGTGTAGATGTTTGGAGAGGTACATCCCAAATGAGGCGTTATACTCAATTATTGATCTAATGACAGAGGAGTATAGAGAGGTAATAACCTCCTTTTTTCTAGATGCAATCCCTTTACTTATGAGATGAACCAAGTAAAAGGCTTTTCTGACCACTGTCGCTATGTGATGGTCGAATATGAGGTTTTTATGAACCTGACTGCCCAGGTCTCTCACCACAGGTTGTGTGCTTAGGGGGTTGCCATTAATGTGGTAATCAGTAGAGGTCGTGTTTTTGCTGAATGGAATGATAATACCTTTTTTTGAATTTAGCTTGAGGCCATGAATTTGGCACCAGTCATTAGTTGCTGCCAGACCCTCTTGCAGTATGTTAACATCATTTGGGGAGTCAATGACAGCACCCAACTTACAGTCATCTGCAGACTTGGTCAGCCACAGGCCTTTTGTCTTTGCCTGGACTTCTGAGAAATAGATGCCAAACAGTAAGGGTCCCAGGACAGATCCCTGGGGAACTCCACTAAAGACAGGTCTGCTATTGGAGGTGGAGGTGCCTATTTTGACTGTGAGGGTCCTGTCAGTGAGCCATTTGGCTGCCCACCTGATGAGGTAGGGATTTACACCAAGTTATGTTAGCTTTTTTGATGATGCCTGAGTGGGGGATTGTGTCAAAGGCCTTGGCCAAGTCAAGGTAAGCTGTATGTACTGACTTTCCCTCATCCAGGGCCTTGGTGACAGTCTCAAATAAGTCAACCAGTTTCAACAGCCAAGATCTGCCCTTGATGAATCCGAACTGGGTGGGATCAAGTGCTTGGAGATTGCCTATGTCCTTGTTTATGAGATCCATAATAATACGCTCCATGGCTTTACAGATCAGACTTGCCAAGTTAATGGGGTGATAGTTTCCAGGGTCAGTAGTGGCACAACCTTTGTGCAAGGGGATGACAATGGCAGTTCTCCACTTTGCTGGAATAAAGCCAGTACTTAGGCTGTGGTTGAATAGGGTGCTCAATGGCACAGCCAGTTCTTGCTGGTGATGATGCAGAATACATCCTGGGATACTATCAGGTCCCTTGGAAGCTGTGTTCTTTGCCTTGGATAGGGCCTGTAACACTTGATCTACGGAGATGTGAGGTGCGGGACAAGTATCAGGGATACTGAAAGGGCCTTGGGGGGAACAAGGGGGTAAAGTTTGCACTAAACCTATCTGCTGGCAGGTTGGCAAAGTCAGAAGGATCAGTGTAAGTAATATTGTTAAGTACTAATTCAGAACAAACCTGGGTTTTGCCATGGAGGTTCCTGACATAATTGAAGAAGACTTTGTGGTTTCCCTTTGTTATGGAGGCTAGTTTTGATTCATAATTGGCCTTGGAGGTTTTTGCTAGTGATCTAATTTGCTTGTTGAGGCTAAGGAGGGAGTATTTCCAATTTGGAATTGGTTCCCTTTTACCCTTGGACAACAATTTCTTCCTTGTGTTTCCTTGAGGAGCAGGTTTTAGTTCTATTGGGTATGGCTGAGTCTATGCAGTTGTACAGGTGCTTGTGTACTGCATTGGTGTACTGTTCAGCATAGTGGTCTGCATCTTCTGAGGGGGGCAGTGATGTGAAGCTAGAGATGCCCTCCCTTAGGAGGTTGTAGTCAGTTTTTGAGAATTTTTTTTAGCTTGCTTACAGTTGGGGGGGGGGGGGGGTAGAAACTTCAAATGAGATAGTCCAATGATCTGATCTCACCAGGGAAGAACATACTATGGGAGTGGTACAGCAGTCACCCATATTGGTGAGAACTAAGTCCAGAATGTTATCCACCCTTGTGGGGATGTGACGAGCTGGTCTAGTGCATTAGAACTGATTAAGTCAAATCATTGAGAGAGTGCATTAGTGCAAGAATAATTCATCCAGTCTATGGTGGGGTAGTTGAAGTCACCAAGGATCAGGGTGTTAGGGGGTACCTTGATGGAGTCAAGTAGATCCAGGTAAGAGGAGTGGGTGTCCTGAGTCATGGAAGGGGGTCTACAATAGCATGCACAGTACCATATCATGCATGGAGCTGAGTGGGTGCAGATCTATTTCACTTAGGCACATATTGCATATGTGTTCATTATTATTCCAAGATGTCAGCTATAATCAAACTGACAGATGTAAGTGTGAATGTGATTCGTGCATTGATACATTGTTGAGACAAGGGATTTCCAACAGTGAACCACAATACCAAAGCTAGGAATTCAGAAGATATTTCTATGGATAGGAACTCAGATATACAATGCTCAGGGCAGAATATCAGTAGTCCAATATGCAAGTACAGAGAACCATCCAAACAGTGAAGACTATCATGAGAAGTAACTATAGCAAAAGTTGTGAGGAGAGGACTGTCATTTCCTAGTTTTGGAATACAAGAATACTGCATTACAGATAATTAATCACTTGTCATCTCAGCTGTTAATGGTCAGAAGTTTGAAAAGCAAATTCTTTTTCCAGATGAATTAACAATATCTGGAAATCAACACTGCATGAAGGAAATGTTAAAGAGAAGTCATCAGTGATAAAAATGCTGATATAACAGAAACTGCAGAGGAAGAAGAACAGGTCTACAAGTCAGATTAGGTATACAAAAGCCATGGGGAAAGTTTGCAGCCTGAAGCTACAGTGGTTGGTAAAATGGCCAAACTAAGATCTTGTGTTGTTCATGAGGAAGATGGAATACTGTGTAAGAATCACATTCATTTTAAGAAAAGCATGTCAAAGTCAAAATACTGAGAAGAAGAATAACCAGAATTGGTCCTGTCTCAAGAAAAAAAAGAGACTGAGAAGTGTGTTAGTTTAGAGCTAAAGGGTAATACCTGGAGAGCTGTCTCTTAAAGTGTTATTCTTGATGGAGACAATTCACATTTGGTCAAAGTTGAAATACAATCTAGGCTTTCCCAAACAGTAGACCAGATGTCTAGTGTAAATAATGCTGTTAAATTCCAAAGAAATCGGAGATAGATAGATAGATAGATAGATAGATAGATAGATAGATAGATAGATAGATAGATAGGTTATACAGACAGATAAAAATTAGATACAGACATACTATGGAGTTAAAAAGGGAATGATGTTAGATTAGAAATCATAGGATCATAAGAGGTTACTAGGCTATTGGCCCTGAGGCCCTTATAAGCCTAGCCAAGAGTTTAGCCCATGTTTAGACAAGTCAGCACCCAGAGCCCCTGTCCAGCAGGGACACAGGTGGAATCCCAGGTGCATATTTTCTGTTTCCCATCCAGTTATCCAGGTTGCGCTTAAAAAGGGATAATGAGGTACTCTAATTGACATGAAGAGGGAGTCTATTCCACAGATGGGGGGGAAGTCTGTGGGACACAAATCTGTCCTGCCAACCAGTCCTATTGATATCACAGACCAGGTGAGGTCATGCGTATGAGTTGCTCGAGTGGAGCTCAACTTGTGGATATGCAGCAGTCCTGTCAAGGCGGGGTCTGAGATTGCTTTGTATGCCAGACATAGGTCACCTCTGAGGAGTCTGTATGAAACTGAGTAGAGGGACAGGGCTTTTAGCCTATCTGTGTAGGATAGGTGTTTGAGGCCCAGGATTCTCCTGGTGAGGAACCTCTGTGGTCTCTCCAGCTGCTGCATGAGCTTTGTGAGGTACATGCTGAAGGGGGCATTGTACTCAATAATTGGCCTTATAAGGGAAGAATGCAGGGATCTTATGACCTCTTTGTCCCTGAATGAGATACCCTTACTTATGAGGTGGACATGTAGAAAGCTTTCAGTACAATGGAAGCAACATGGTGATCAAAAGTCAGACTGCTATTAACCTGGGTGCCCAAATCCCTCACTACTGATTGTGTACTTAGGACATTGTTATTAATGTCATAATATGTGGGGATATCACTCTCCCCAAGGGGGATGATGATGCATCTTTTTGGCATTCAGCTTGAGGCCATGTTTTTGGCACAAGTGATTTGCTTGAGTGAGACGCTCTTGGAGGACATCACATCACTTGGGAAATTGATGACTGCGCTCAGCTTGCAGTCATCTGCAAACCTGGTCATCCATAGCCCACTGGTTTTGGCCTGCACCTCAAAGAAGTATATCCCAAATAACAGAGGCCCCAAGACCGATCCTTGGGGTACGATGCTCGTTACAGGTCTTCTGCTTGAGGTGGCTTCCCCTATTTTGATTAGGTGGATTGTATCAGTGAGCCAGTTTGTTACCCATCTAGTAATATATGGATTGATGCTTAGTTGAAAGAGTTTATCTACTATGCCCTGAGTGGGGAATAGTGTCGAAGGCCTTGGCCAGGTCAAGGTATGCAGTGTGCACTGTCTTCCCCTTGTCCATAGCTTTGGTGACTGTCTCAAAGAAGTCGACTAGATTTAACAGACATGACCTCCCCTTGACAAAGCCAAACTGTGTGGGGTTGAGTGTTTGGAGGTTGCCAATGTCCCTGTTAATGAGGTCCAGGATAATCTGTTCCAAGGCCTTGCAAATCAGGCTAGTTAGGCTGATGAGTTTATAATATCCTGGATTGATGAATGCTCCACCTTTGTGAAAAGGGATGACAGTGGCTGTCCTCCACTCAGCTGGTACTCAGGCGTTGGTTGAATAGGGTGCCTAATGTTGCTGCAAATTCATGCCTGAGTTCATGTAGGATGCAGCCTGGACTGTTATCAGGTCCAATGGAGGCTGTGTTTTTTTGCCTTTGAGATGGTAGTGATGACCAAATATATAGCTTTATTGTATTCTTGTAGTATGTAGTGCCTCTAGACAATTCAGTTTGAATACATATTTGACTGAGGCTAAATTACATCTTCAGTGGCTGGTTGTTTATTAATTATCCAAAGAATAGATTAGTCATTGAGTCTTCCACTAAAACGATAGAAAAGTCCCAGTCTATAGCAGGTAATTTATCGTCTAGAAAATAACTGCACTTATTTATTTATTTATTTAACATTGTTAACCAGCAAGGTGAGCTATGAGCGGCCACGGTGGTGCAGCGGTTAGCATTGCCACCTTACAGCAAGAGGTTCTTCGGTTCAATTCTCGGTTGGGGTGCCTTCTGTGCGGAGTCTGCATGTCCTCCCTGTGGCCGCGTGGGTTTCCTCCGAGTGCTCCGGTTTCCTCCCACATCCCAAAGACATGCAGTAGGTGGATTGGACACTCTAAATTGGCCCTAGGTGTGAGTGTGTGCATGTGTGTGCCTTCTGTAGAAGGTTGGACGCCGGGCTGACAACTCAACACCGTAAAGCTCCACTGCCAATCATGAGCAGACAGATGATCTGCTGTGGCGACCCCAACCGGGAAAAGCCGAAAGAAGAAGAAACCAGCTAGGTGAGCTGGTTGACCCACAAACCCTTTTCACCCATGACCTGAGCAGTTTGGCAATAACAAGTATACAGATACAAAAACAAAATGGTATTTGGCAGTAAAAGGTACAGAGACAGACAGAAATACAATTCTCTTAATTATCACACAATGTAATAACACAGTACACTTGGTATGAATAAAGTTAGTAGAACTGCGTTGTACATCATTAGATTAAATGGAAGACAAAAGCATATTTCACTGTTGAAACTGCAATGTATTCAACAATAATATAAAGTTCTTGTGTGGTAGTCAAATACATTGAATTCAGTGACAATAAAGCTCAGTTTTAAGAGAATAGTTAGATAAAATACAGGGAAGAAGAGATAAAAAGTTCATAAAAGAGAAGAAGCAGGAAAGAGAGAAGGAAATTTGATTCACTTACATATATGGGAACTGTGTTATTGAGGCAAATGTTTAATGCAAGAACTTAGACTTTTCAATATACCATTTTAGTTGGAGCCATCTCACTCTGAATGAATTCAAACGTATCTGCAAATAATCAGCCACTGTTCCACCCTCAGTGCAGGTAAAAGAGCTCTTTGTAGACAGACTAGCTGGGCTGCACACAGAGTTGACCACAGATAGAATTATGACAGGCTGATTATCTGCAGTAGATCTCTCAAGACAAAAATTATAACTTTTCCTAAAGAGATCCACTTTGTACAAACAGTAATAGTTGTCAGGTCCTAGTTTGTCCTGTAACTGGAGTACTTCCAACACACCATTCTAACATTTGGCCCTCTAGCAAAGAGATCAAAGTGCTAGATCAAACCGTGACTCACTCTGACCCACTGAGAGAGGATACAGCACAGAATGATCAAGTTCAAATATGGTGGTTCTGTTGTACGTCCAGACTTAAGTTGACCAGATAAGCCAGCACAGGTGGCATAGATGGATAAATCCTGGACTATGGCCTAGGTGGCTCAGGTTCATTTGGCAGCATGACTGTTTGACATGCTGTCAGAGAAGACTAGGCTTGCCTTTCCTGGAGGGAGAGTGGGGAAGAGCAAGTTATGCACAATCTTAATTGCTTGGAGGAGAAATGGCTTTGCAGTGGGCATCCTAGAAACAGACGTACGGCTCTCCAAGTTACCCTTTGGTAATAGTCTTCATTAGTAAACTCACAGGAGCATGTATTCATAGGGGAGGGCATGTGAGTCCCTCACGTGATGTAGGAGGCCTGAACTAGGTGGTGGGAATAGGGACTTAGAAATTAAATGCTCTAACTGTTGGATGGCAGAAAGAGAGAGAGAGAGAGAGAGAGAATGCAAAGTCCATTTTGTCTGCATGAATGATGGCTCTTCCAGACACTTTTCAAGCTAGTCAAGCTTGGAATTCCCTAACACTATAGTTCCACCACTAGGGAATGTATGGGCTTAATAGTCAGTAGGCAAGGGGGAAAGGCACTGAGAAAAAATTTTTAAAAATTGGAAAAAAAGAAAAGAAAAAATGACCAGATAATGATCAGAAAAAGGGACTGGCTCTACCAATAAATCTGAGGTGACCAATCATAGTTTGAAGACCAAGTCCAATAAGTCGCCCTTATAGTAGGTTGAAGAGATGACAACCTGACAAAATCCAAACCTGGACATGATGGAACTAAACTTTCATGTGAGAGTTATTGACTCATTCTCAAGCCAAACTGAAATTATCAAAACGCAGCCAGTTTTGGGGAAATCAACACTCACCTAGAGAAGTCAGTGAATTCTTGCAGGAAAATTTTCATGCTATTTGGTAGATGATAAATGCGAAGGAATCTACAGCTTATTCCAGCATCCATAACATACAGTTGTTATGCTAAGTAGGAATCAGCCTAGACAGATGAAAGATCTGACCATTAACAACTTTTTTGTAGCTTTTTAAGTTGGAAAATGCTGAACTTGGCTTTTAACATTATCTAATTACTGCCTTTTAACTGTTTCTATGGAGATGTGTTTTTATTGGTTAATTAGTTTAATAGGAAGGTACAGGGTGAATACTTAATGCTGCAAACGTTTTGCTTTCTTTGTCTGAAGAAGTCTGGCTATGTAGCCAGATGAAAAGCACTTTACATTACTGTTTGGTTTTGTTTCACATTAAAGAGTTTCTCGATTTTGGTCCTAAAGTGTTTGGTACCTCTGTTTCCAGCAATGTTTCTTACCTAGTTTGTCGGTTCATTGTTTTTGAGAGTTGAGATTAACAAATTACTAACAATCCCCAATAAGTGCTTGCTCACCTTTGGTAGAACAATAGCAGAAATGCACGCCGTTCGTTAAAAACAGTTATTTATTGCCCATGACAGACCAACAACGATAGATACATCCAAAACACATAGGCGTTATGCCCAAACGCAAGTCATACATGAACAATAGTTGAAGAACCTCCAACTAATTCGCTGTATACCAAACTGTTGTAAAATCCATACAAACTGGTAAACGTGAAGAATTCACTGAAGACCAGGGTTTCTAAAATCCATAAGATAAATGAATGTAGGTTAAGCGCTTTCACCCGTTATTCGGGCTTCTTCAGAACACTGAATGCCTAAAGTGTACGCCTTAAATAAACATTTTGGCGCCAAAAATATTTTAAAAATTTAAAGGGACCTAGCCCTATATATAAATGTAATTTCATGCCCTACTGTAAACATTAATCTTGTGGGCTGAAATATCTTTTGCCATATGTTCAAAAAATTTACTGATCACAATAACCAACAAATCACATGATAAACTATAAACTCTCAGCTTATATTTTATGCCATAACTAGTGCATATAAAATATTTTTGTTGCTTTCGCTTAGCACTACTATATCAGTTAATGATTATAATAACCATAATTATACTTGCTACTTAAATATAACTATACATTGTTGTAATATAACAGTTTTCATCCCACTAAACGTAAATATAATATCTACAAGGGCCAATGTATTCGGGCCTGTAGAATGACATCGGACTTTAATACTTTGGTTTGTGAATTAAACATAATAAAAACTATGTTTAAAGATAGGGGATATCCTATAGATATGATGGACAATGAGACTAAATATATCTTAGACGAGTGGGGAAAAAAATACAAACCTCTATTAGGTTTAGGAAATCAAATTTCAGGTGAACCTTCCATAAATATAAATAGTGATAGTGTTAAAGATAAAAAGAATAATACCATGAGTAACCATCAGAGAGCATTTATAAAGCTGTATTGTCCTGTATCCAGAGATATTATTGATTTATTGACTAAATATTGATACCTAATAACTGGTGATTCCATATTATCCGAAGTCATGGGAATGGAACCTGGAATAGTCTATAAAATGGGTAATAATATTAAAATGTTACTGCAAAAACATATACAACATGATAAGAAGCAGAGTACCATAATAAAAGACTATACTAGGAAATGTGGATGGTGTAATCAATGCAATTACATTAATGATAAAAAGGAAATTGACTTACAAAATATTACGAGAACAAAAATAAAGTGTTCAAGGGGTAATTGTAACTCTAAAATGATAGTGTACTTGACGACGTGTAATCAATGCCAATGTTTTTATGTGGGAAAAACAGAGAGGAGTTTAAACAAACAAATTTATGAACATAATTACAAAATCAGAAAGAAGGATTCAACTAATGCATTGGCAAGACATGTAGAAAGCAAGGGGCATACCAAAGGATTCAAATTTGCAATAATTGACACTGTCTAAGTTGACCCCAGAGGGGATGATATTAGAACACATTTATTATACAGGGAAGTATGGTGGCAAATCTATTTGGATGCCACCACAACTCCTGGATTAAATGATAGCATCTCATTAAAATCCATTCTAACACATTAAACACATCAGTTTAATTTTTAAATATTTTTAAAATATTTTTAAGTATATTAAATATTAAATATTAGTTTTAATTAAGCAATTATCAATTTTAACATGGTTAGTAACAGATATATATACAACTAATTTATGTACAATATGCTCTATGCATAATAATTTTATATTAATTTTATTTATATAGTTCATAATGGGATGTTAGAAGGACAGGTTTCTGTTCATAGAATTTTATACAATAACGATGAATTAGATATATCTCCAAATATTATTGAATACCATTAAAGAGATTTGAGTATGTTGAGCTCGCACTCGTTCTATATTTTAATTCAGATTAGTTGTCAAATAGCTCTCATTTGATTCCGTATATAATATTTTAATGAATTAGGGAGTAAATATTCATCAACTAGTCAATATGACAAGGACGAAGTATGAGTATAAAATAATGAATTTACATTAGGTTACTTTATATGCCTTGAATATCACGCACATATAGAAAGAGTGGCAGAAGAGATTGTTCTATATTTATTATTTTTTACCCTGTCATTGTTTTTTATTCTGTCACATATCATTCTGTCATTTATTATGTCACATATCATTTTGTTATTTGTAGGTTGCATTATTTACTGCATCAAAACTGGGCATTAGTTTATTGGTTTTACAATTATGCAAACATTTAGAGCAAGCATCCACCTACTCAACATTAACACATTTTTATATTTTATATTTTATATTTTACATATTTTGAACCATTTTTACAGATTGTGTGTAATTAACAATTCATCATCGGCCTAATTAGTATTACTACCATTTTGTTAGATGGGCATAGGGGAAGGTGAAGAAGGTATTTGAAAATACATACAACATTAATAACACAGCATGTATTTTAAAGCGCGTAAGTGTTAAACATTTGGTTCTTCAATACCCTCGTAAAAATCCACCAAATTGGTATAGACATGTACTATTTTGGACATACAAATAATGCATAAATACAACAATGTATAGTTATATTTAAGTAGCAAGTATAATTATGGTTATTATAATCATTAACTGATATAGTAGTGCTAAGCGAAAGCAACAAAAATATTTTATATGCACTAGTGATGGCATAAAATATAAGCAGAGAGTTTATAGTTTATCATATGATTTGTTGTTTATTGTGATCAGTAAACTTTTTTGAACATATGGCAAAAGATATTTCAGCCTACAAGATTAATGTTTACAGTAGGGCATGAAATTACATTTATATATAGGGCTAGGTCCCTTTAAATTTTTAAAATATTTTTGGCGCCAAAATGTTTATTTAAGGCGTACACTTTAGGCATTCAGTGTTCTGAAGAAGCCCGAATAACGGGTGAAAGCGCTTAACCTACATTCATTTATCTTATGGATTTTAGAAACCCTGGTCTTCAGTGAATTCTTCACGTTTACCAGTTTGTATGGATTTTACAACAGTTTGGTATACAGCAAATTAGTTGGAGGTTCTTCAACTATTGTTCATGTATGACTTGCATTTGGGCATAACGCCTATGTGTTTTGGATGTATCTATCGTTGTTGGTATGTCATGGGCAATAAATAACTGTTTTTAATGAACGGAGTGCATTTCTGCTATTGTTCTACCAAAGGTGAGCAAGCACTTATTGGGGATTCTGTGCATTACATCAATCAGTAGCATCTTACATCACAAATGACTAACAATGTTATCTTGACTAGGGAAATGGGTAACAGACAATGTGACCACCAAAAAGGGCTCAAATTTTAGTCAAACCACATCTGAATTGTGAACACTGAACTGACATTGAACAAGTCAGAAATAATGCTCAGCTTTGTTTTGCATCAATTCCACAATTGAAAAAGGTGCACTATATAGAACCAGGGTACAAAGGCCCCTGCAGTAACCCTATGAAGAAATTCAGGAGCGCCAACAATCTGACAGAGGTAATAATAGCCACTGTCTCCAAAAGATTTTACCACAGGATGAGGCTAAACAACCTTAACCATGATATAGGCCCTGTCCTGTAAGTGACCACTGCCTTAAGTCACCACTGGGCCACCTACCAATTTAAACTACATTTTCGATAGTTCCTATAAATATGAAGTATGGGCTAAGAAAGTCAGGGCATAAAAACTGGTGGTAGGCTAAAAGGAAGTCTTAACAACAAGCTATTATCATGGTAATAAAAACAGGCTACAATAAAAAAATACAATAACAAACAAACATGCTATAAGAATATGAACCCAAAATAATTAAGATTTACAGCAAAGTAAAACAAATATGCCCACAAGACAAAAATCTACTATATTTAAAATTGAAATCGAGTCCTGGTAAATAATAGCATAAAAAAGTCACCAAACAAAACGAAAGCTGAGCATTAATCTTTGTAGTCCTAGTATGAGCTACAGATACCAACTACCTCTGCCAAGGCAGAAATAACACTCCATAGAATTCACTAGCAATTAATAACTCCAATCTGATAATGCCGAGGTACCCAAGTCAAAATCCACTGCTTCAAAGTTGAAAAATAAAACATCCAAGTGATTAAGTAAGACTTCCCTGTAAATTAAAAAGAAAAACAAAGTGCCTTCTGAGTACAGTAAAACCCAAGATATAGGATGATTTTGTCAAAATGGACCTTTTTCACTTTAACCTGCATTGCGCAGTGCTTTAGTATATTTGGAAATGACTGAATTTCCAAACACGTGCCAACTTGAAATGTCACTGACTTCTGAATGAGCATTTAAAAACTGGCAGCAAAGGTAATACAAGCAGATGGGGCAAAAAATAAGCAAAGGGTGCAATACTGTGCGTGACAGGGCTTCACAGTGTTGCTTACTATAATGGCAGCAGTACATTGTGCACGACAGGGCTTCACAGTGTTGCTTACTATAATGGCAGCAGTACACTGTGCGCGACAGGGCTTCATAGTGTTGCTTACTATAATGGCAGCAATGCACTGTGCATGATAGGGCTTCACAGTGTTGCTTACTATAATGGCAGCAGTGCACTGTGCGCAACAGGGTTTCACAGTGTTGCTTACTATAATGGCAACAGTACACTGTGCGCAACAGGGCTTCACAGTGTTGCTTACTATAATAGCAGCAGTAGAACAGAAGCATAACCATTGAAACGCCAAACAGCCTGAACAGCTGGAACAACTCACTTTAAGAAAAATCACTGTTGGATATTCACTGTAAGAAAGCTGTATGCACAAGTGGTCATTCCAAACATTATAAATACATTTGTAAGTCACTTAACAAGCATTACAGAGCAAACGAGCAATAGTACAGAAATCCAAGTATTCTTTCAACTGTATCAAGATGGCAAAAGATCCATACACTAAGCACATGCTTCACAATTATGACAAAGGCACCTGAACAAGCATAAAACATAGCAAACATTTGCTCTTGTACATAGGTAAATACTAGGTTATCAGGTTACAGACTATTACAAGTTTAGCCAATAACCAAAGGTCAGACTCAGACCCAATACTTTGTATCTGTGAGGCAAAGATCTTAGCCATTATGCCAGTCCCACCCCCCAAATGTTTTTTGAGGGGAATATACTTATTTTCTTAAGCACTTTTACCAAGAGACTGAGAGGGGCAACTAGTTTATAACTGTACAGTTGACAGATGGTTCTAACAGAGTGGTTTGTAAAAACTACACCTTCTTTTTTATAATTGAGAGATTCTGTCCCCTGTGATCAGGTGTGATTATCCTTAAAGGTTTGGCAATATGGTAAAATACATATAAACAAAAACATAGGCTATTACATGAAGGTTATTTTTTGTTCTAACGTTTAAGAAGCCAATTCATGATCTTGTGCTTGGAATGGGTTTTAGATTGAAAGGCTCATGTGTGTTGTAGGCCTTATTGCTATTGTTACTCAACAGTACAGCATGGTGTGTGAGATAATGGTTTATCAACAATGCCTAAACTATTGAAATGTTCACCGGCCAGCTTCTCAGACAGCATTTGAGTGAATTTTAGGAGGCACAGTGTATAAGAGCTGTGATCTCCTGGTCAGAGCACAGGTGAGCCAGGGTTCAAATCCAGATGATTCTCATTATCTGGCAGTTGGTGAAGACATTAAGGTTGTGAGCTGTAGTTCCTGTGGTACAGGGTTTGATTCCCTCAGCCCTTATTTATCCTACTGGAGAGACTATCCCTTCTCTGGAACAGGTTCTCCATCCACATGAATCAAATTTTCTCCAAAATCCAATTCAAGTGTAACTTGGACAGTTAGATGAGGAACAGGAAATTCATCCCTGGTTTGTTACCTGTGTCTCTAATGGACACAGGCAGCCTGTAAATGGTTCATCTCCCAGGCCCCTCCTTGTAAATGTTTCACCTCTGAAGCCCCTGCTTACACTTATCCAGGGTACCAGAACTTGTCAGAGATTTGGGATGCATAGATAGGCTTAAAAAGGCCCTTGTGGTCACTAACCTAGTAAATATCTATGAACTTATGAATTACTAGCATAATTTTAATGTCCCTCCCAAATGATTTAGGATTTGCAAATGTATAGGCTTCTTGCAAGCTATTACACTTGCCTTGCTTGCTCACCCTGCTTAAAGAAATACATTTGTTGAGAAGATATAGGGAAATATGATTAGACAGCCTTCAGGCCAGACATCTTGTAGGACTCTCATTTTATATCACTGCCAGATATTCTCCTTTTTTGGTGAAAGTAATCCATTGAGAATTTGTTCTTGACCTAATAGCTCTGGGAATTGTATGGGAGTGTTTGTCAAATATAGTATGGAATACCCTTCAAAGAATTCACGGGAATCTTCAACAGGCAGTACACTAAGGATTATTGTGTGCTTAGGATGTAGGCACTAAATTACCCTTGCTGAGGAGGTCTGCTTAACATGGCAGTTGAGGTATCTTGGCAACATACCTATCATTTTGGTAGATCGCCTTTAATTTATTCTCAAACTGTTGCTCCATCTTTTCTAAAACTGCAAATTATTTTGAGAAGTTTTAAGTTAATAGCACCAACATTTAAAAAGTATCTTTATTCAAATCCTTTTCCCTAATTATGCTTTTGTTTATCCATAACTGTGGCGGTCAAAGTTGAGAAGTACAACTGCTGCAGATTACAGAAGTTGTGTATGGTTATCACTGTTATCTGGGATATGATGAGTATGAATCACATCACCAGCCCAGTAATCTAAAAGACTAGCTCTCTTGTCATTTATCAGAATAACGTTGGTGATCTTTTGAAAACTGACATTGTAAAATCCACCAGCTTCTTGTTTGTTATACATTCTCAGCACTTGACTTACATCTAAGCTCCCTTCTGCACTCTTTCCCTCTTTTTGCTTGGAAGGTTCCCCAGCTACAACATGACCCTCTGCTCCCTTTAAAACCTTTCCTCCTTTATCAGCCATCAGGCTCATTTTTCTCTCTAAACTGGGACCATCTCATCACACACGAGAACAATCCAAGGAATGGAAATCTTACTTTGACCACTCAGTAAGGAACACAAGAGAGGTGCAGCTAGGGAAACACACATCACAAGGGGCATCCCCTAATAGCTGACATCAGGTTACCTATCTTCAGTTCCTGTCTTGCAGGAATGATCATTCCTGATCACACATAAACTCTAGCTAGATGTGCATTCCTCAGTAAGCTGCGCCCCTGCAGCTCCTGCTCCTAATGCTACCTGCTACTCATCCATGCACTGGTGGTAGCAAGGTGACAAACCACCTATTTTCATTCTTTCCCTGGACAAGCCAACCTCAGCTGGTCACTACCTTCCTAACCAGCTGGTTCATTCAGTACTCATTGTGATGCCCCACCACTGGACCAGTGATCTGGCAACAATGGGGGACATTCACTGGGAGGATAACAAGTACACACACAGTGTTTCCAGATGCAGCTGTCTGCATCAAGTGCAATTTCTCTTAAGAGCACACAGAGACCGCAGTCAGTCCAGGGCTGGTTTCTCACATTTTCTCCAGATCCCCAATAAAACTCCCCACTGGCACAGCTATAGAGTTGAGATCTCAGCTGAGTGACCAAGCCTAGACCTCCAGCACTCTCTCTGTCCAACCAGTGCTTTGTGTCCTTGCCCAAGTAGCTGATACACACACTCTTTGAGGTTTGATTTACACACACACACACAGACACACACACACACACACACACACACACACACACACACACACCTGGGAAAGGCTGGCACAGTTTTACTAGCTATGTCCCCTTCTGCCCAGACTATAAGATAGTTACCACTGCCAATCAGTCAACTCTTTATCAGCTACATTAAGGCCCTTAACAAAGGGTGTCCAATCTTACTGTGTAATATTAATATTAACACAAATGGCAGTTGACCAAGGGCTTATTAGGAGTGGCCCACTTAGTGTCACCAAATAAATATGCAAGTACTCTTAAAACATAAATATCTCTGCACAGATCAGCCACAATGAAAGGTTTAAATATATTTAATAATAAATAATAAAAGAACAAGACAGTACTAAATATATATTCACAGTGACATCAGTGTTCAAAACCACAGGAAATATTTAAAACAACATTGCAGAAAGTCTCAAATAAAATAAAGAAAAATATCTAAACTAAGTTTACTATATTCCTGACTGAATCTAAGAAAATTACTATAACCTAAGAACTTATTAATTGTGCAAGGCAGATGTGGTGATGGGATCTTCTAGTTGTTGTCAGGTCCAAGACAAATGCAGAATGCTCCGTTTCACTAAGAGACTTCTCAAAATAATATCTAAAATATTACTGCTGGGATAGCTTGCAGAATGACATCACTTCTTCTCATCTGACTTCTAGTCCCCAGGCCAAAACAACCATTGATGGCAGCTGTAGCATTTAGCATCTGCCTGTAAAAATATACAGAACAGCTTTTCCTCAGATCTCTGGCAGATGCCAGAAGTCATAAAATGTATTTATTTATTTATTTCACTTTGATGACCGGGGAAGTCCACTGGGCCAAGAAGAGCTCATTTTCATTGGAGGCCCTGGGAGAAAAGCTCCATTAACAATAACAAATCCATTAGCAATATCAAACATACATATCAAGCAGAGCTATAACACATGCTGAGGGGTCTATATTAAAATCGTGAAAGCTCACTTTCGCAAATACAAACTGAGCGACACATAAATGTCGAACTCCAAATACAGTGAAGGACAAGAAACGTGAAAATCACAACGTCAAACGTATTCCCGGAAGCAACAGAGCCACACAGGTAAGGAAAACCCAATGTAATAAACCTAAAGCAAAACGGTATTTAAAATATTTTTGCAGGGGGGCATGCCTCCCTGCACCCCCCCCCACACCCCCTACTTAAATATACCAACTCTGAGACTGCACTACATTCGATATTCCGGATTTGCTTAATTTGCTCTTCCCTGTATTTGGAGTTCGACATTTATGTGTCTATCAATTTGTATTTGTGAAAGTGAGCTTTCACGATTTTAATATAGATACCATGCTGAGAGTACAATTAACAAATATGAAGAGATAAACATATGTATATAGAGTATATGTAGTGATAGCAGATATACATTTTGTAAGCAGAGTAAACCTTAATAAAACATTTACAGAGGTAGGATTTCTGCATATACACATGATAAGGATGCAGAAAGAATATTAGTGATGCCTATCAGGTAGAGGATATACACCATGCTGAGGGTATAATTAAGTACATATGAAGAGATGCTTTTGGTTACAGATTGGTTGTAGTAACAGTAAGCAATTAACCATGTAAAGAAATAATTCTAGAAGACAGGGTATTCTGTTATTGAATCATTTACAGACATAAGAATAACAACATTTACATAGATTTAAATTGCAGATAATACAATGAAGGTAGAAAAACAGTCCAGCAGTAACTGTAGAGTTTTGTATGTAGGATGGAAGTAATAAGCAGAGTTGAGGAGTTGTATGTAGGTGTCAATAGGGAGTGGCTGTGTCTGCAGGAAAAAAGTTAATTGAGGTGGGGCTTATGTGGGGAAAGACCAGGGGCAAATCCATTTAGAGGATAGGTGGGAGTGTAGGACGGATTTGAAGTCGATGTGGTTTGGAATATTTTGAAGGGGGGAGTGAGTTCCATAATTTGGCTAGGGAGTATGACTGGAGAAAGTGGTCTGGGGGCTGGGAAGGTTTCTGGATTTGTAGGAGGTTTTGGTTTTCTGATCATAGTGAGCAGTTTGGAATATAGGAGGTTATGGTGGTGGAGAAAGCAGGACAGCTGGATGGCCTGAAGATAGGTTTTTGGGCTGTGGCGAGTTTTAGAAGGTTTAGGTAGTTAGGTAGCTCTAGCCATTGTTGGGATTGGAAAGAGAGAGACAGTGATGGGAAGAATTTTTGGAGTTTGTGGCGAATTTGCTGATTTTATTGTAGCAAGATTCCAGTTTGGATTGTAATCCAAGTTGGAGGTTGGTGAGCAGGGAAGCACCATATATGAGAGAGCGGAGAAGGTAGGAAGAGGCTAGGGTCTTTCTGGTGGAGAGAGTGAGGTAGCGATTATGTTGGTACAGGAGTCACAATTTTTGATGGTTTTTTTTGATGGCAGTTAGAATATGGATGTCAAATTTTAGGTGCTCATCAATGGTGACACCAAGCAGCTTTGTATGAGATAGAACTTCAATGGAGGTGTTATTCTGGCTTAGTATAGTGAAGGAGGTGTTGTTAATGGAGGAATTTCTGGATGCAGTAAAGATCAATAGTTGAGTTTTGGTTGTGTTTAGGGTGAGGTGGTTGTTGTGCATCTAAGTTTCTGTTTTAGTAAAAGCTGACTGGGGTTTTAGTAGTAAGTCAGAGGGGAGTCAGCAGTGCAATTATTATAGAATCATCTGCATACTGAATTAGAGAGGTATTTGGGATGGTGTGGTGGAAGTTATTGATAAATATGTTGAAGAGTAAGGGGCCTAAAACAGATCCTTGAGGAACACCGGTGGGGGTGTGTAAGAAGGCGGATGTTGAAGATTTCCATTTTACAGCTTGCTGTCTTTCAGAGAGGTAGCTAGAGAACCAGGATAAGGTAGAGGGAGATAGACTGAGAGAGGTGAGTTGAGATAGGAGTATTGGGTGGGAGACAGTGTCAAAAGCTTTGAATAGGTCAAGGAACAGGGTAGATACTAGTTTGCCAGAGTCACGAGCATGGTTGATGGATTCGAGGAAGGACAGAAGGGCAATGATAGTACTGTGGCCTGGACAGAAACCATGTTGGGTAAGGAAGTTATTGTGTGTTAGATATGACATCAGTTGAGCATGAATACATTTTTCTAGGATTTGTGAGAGTGGGGAGAGGATAGCAATGGTGGTGTCATAGCTTTTACCTCCCTTATGGAGTGGAATGATGAATGCATGTTTCCAAATAGAAGGGACATGGGATTATTGTATGCATCTGTTAATTAAAATGGACATGGGTAGGGCTATGCTGTTAGCAGATAGTTTGAGAAAGAGTGGGGGTAAATTGGTTTTAGCCGGAGGAGGAGTTTTTTTTTATTGTTCTTGTGGGGACAGGGTTGTGGTTAAAGGTGGTTGATTGTTGTGAATTGTCAGAAGGGTGAAAGGTGGGTGGGGGGATGAGTTTGGAGGGGGGTGTGGGAAGGTGGTGGTTGGTTTAGCTATACACTCCACGAAGAAGGAGTTAAATGATGTGTCTGTTTCTTGGTCAGTGAGATTAGGGATAGAGCAAGGGTTATCTTTGTTACCGGGATGGAGGAGAGAGGAGATTGTATTCCAGAATTTTTGGGGGTTGGTGGAGTGCTCAGATTGGAGTTTGGTTAAGTATGATTTGCGGTCTTTAGTTATTCGTTTTTTTACAGTATTGAAGAGTTGTTTGAATTCTAATAGGGTTTTAGGTAGTTTATTGTTATAGAATTGTTTCCACTTTTTGTCTTTTAGGAGCATGGTTTGTTTGGTTTCTTTTGATAGCCAGGGAAAGATTTTGGATTTGACCCATTTGATTCTGAGAGGGGCATGTCTGTTGAGTAGATTCAGAAAGGTTGCATTAAAGTAGCTGATTGCATTGCCAAGGGGCAGGGTTTTTAAGGGGGTCCAGTCAATTAGTTTTAGACAGTCAGTGAATATTTGTGGGTTGAATTTAGAGAGGTTATGGGTTTGAATGCAGTGATGCTGCTTTTGGAGTGGAGAAAGGTGCCGGTCAGCGAAGGCTTGTAGGTGGTCACTGATAGGGTCAGGGAGGATACCTGAGGTTGAGATATGGTTAGGGTGGGATGCAAATATCCAGTCAAGGATGGTGCCAGAATCTCCATTTTTGTTAGGTTTTGTAGGAGAGTTAATTATCTGGGTGAAATTAAAGAGACTGATTGCTTGAGAAGGTGGTTGGCAGTTGATAGTGGCCCAGTTTATGTTTATGTCACCTAGGATAAAGGTTTCATTTTTGATGTTAGAGGAGAACCAGGAGAGGATGTCTTCTAGTATTGGAAGGTTGTTGTTGCTTGGGGGAATATAGAGGGCAGCTATGCATATGGATTTGTGATTGCTGATTTTTAGGTGGGCTATGGTTAATTCTGCGTTTGCGAATTTTGGAATGGGGTTGGTAAATGGTGTTACTGTGTAGGAGGAGTAGACTATGGCTACATCACCTTCTTTCTTGCTGGGTCTATAATTACAGATCATTTGGTAGCCAGGAGGTAATATTTTGCTGTCTTTTATGTATGGCTTAAGCCAAGTTTCTGAAATGGTAACAATATCAGGGTGATTATGTGAAAGCCAGGCATGGAGGGTAGGAATTTTATTATGAAGGCTTTGTGCATTAATTGTAATGAAGTGAATTGACTTGGGGGTGCCAGGATGTGAGGGAGTGGGAGTTTTTTTTGGATGGGGAGTTGATGAGGCCTGGGTTGGTATGGATGTGACCAGAGAGAGAGAGAGAGAGGGGGAGATTTGGTGTAGTAGGTGTATTATGAAATCTACAGTGGATTGAGGTTTTAAGTAGGGGTAGAGAGTAGGTTTGTTTGGGTGTGGGTGGTGGGGAAGGTTGGCTGAGGGTAAGATTGGAAGGATTTTGGGCTTATAAAGTAGGGTTGTGTTGGAAGGCTACAGTTTTGGCCTATTGGATGATGGTTGTGTAGTGTGAAGGAGTATGAGAGGGGTGTGGGAGTTGTGTTAAGTAGGTGAGGGTAGTTAGTAATACTAGAAGTACTGCTGAGTGTAGATGTGGTATGGATTGGGAAATATTGTAGTAGGGTGTGAGTCTCTGGTGGTGTAGTGTGATTGGTGTGAGGGGTTAGTGATTGGCTAGTGGGAGTTGTGGGAGGAGTAAGGGATAGATAAATGTACAGGTAGTGGGGGCAGGTGAAAATTGGGGGCAGATTAGGGGAGTGGAGTGAGCCTGAAGGGTGAACGGAGTGAGGAGAGCACCCACAGCAGAGGTGAACTGAAAAAAAGTATCAGTGAGTGCAGGTAAGGGCAGGACACAGTTGTTTGTGGTTACAGCTGTTTGGATTGTAGTGTAGGGAGTAGATAGTCAGGAATGGGTTAGTGACACTTAATTTTAATCTGTTTCACTAAGTGGAGGTGTTGCCTGATCTTAGAAGGGGCAATGTAAAGTTAGCGAGCAGTAAAACACCTTGAATGGGCTTTGGTACTGGACAAGGTGGGGAGTTAAGGAGCTCTGCTGCCACCTACTGGGGAAAATATGGTAGTACAGCAGATTGGACAGAAGAGAGGGATAGTTCCTGTGAGTGTGCACGCTGTCGGGGTGCGCTAAAGCAAGACAAAAAATGGCTTTACTCAATAAGCAGATTGTGAGTAGAGGAGCAGTAAAAAAACCCACATGAGCTTATATGCACTTAGTGGCAGAGACACACTTTTCTCCTGGGGAGAACTTGATCCATCCAATATTTTCAGTATCACTCTGGGTATTTTGGGTTTCCTGGACAGGAAGGAGTTGAGACTGTGCAGGCTGGAAAAGAGCAAAATAAAGAGATAAGAGTTATTGCTTGTGAGTGAATGTAGAAAGGTGAGAGTATGGAGGATATAGAGGAAGAGTGTGGGTGAGTGAGACAGGTGAGTGGAGTAGAAGGTTTGAGAAGAAGAGTGAGGAGGATGGCTGGGATAGTGGGTGCAGTGGGTAGCACAGAGTTAGCGAGAGTTTATAGCGGAATATAGAACAGCAGAACAGACAGTAAAACAATTAAATACACGATATTCATGATTATATTGTTCAAAACTTTGCAGTCGTATTCTAGCAGTACAATCAGACAGGCTCAGAAAATGAATGGTGTTCTTGGTATACAGTTTTTCTTACACAGTATTGTACTCACAGGTCTAACCACAGGCTGTAAAGTATTGCAGATGCTTCCCCATAAATGCTAGGTTACTGCTGCATGTTGTGAGTTGCTTCGAACATACCTAGCAATATACAACTATGAAAACTATTTATAGCAGCTAGCAAAGCACACAGTTTAAAGTATGGTAGCAGTTTAGCATGGGAGAGATGTGAATGTAACATCTAGTGATATACAATACAGACAAATCATATCTAGCAGCAAGTGATACACACCATGTAAAGTATCCCAGCAAGTTTAAACAGGATAACAAATAATACGCAGTGCTAAGTTAACTAGGTATGCTAAACATCTACAGTGCTATTTAGAGACCAATGTGATGCACGGTTCACAACCAGTTCAGCATTCTACAAATAACACAGCTATTAACAGTTAGAGTAAGATAAGCAATTAAAACGCCTTACCGGCGTACACACTACACATGTAACAAGTATATTTACAGTGCAAATAATGTAAGCATTAGTGCACCTTACTGGCATGCACACTACAGGCTGGGACTACAGACTATCCCAAGGGGTGTATGTTCTTTAGGAATGGCGCCGCTGGAAATGGCCTGTACAAGTAGATGAGATGGGAAGTGAGAGTGGAGGGCTGGAAAGGTGATAGGTTAGGAGTTGCACTGGGAGATGGGATTGAGACCAGGGCTGGGGGAGGGTGCTGGGAATAAGGATGATGATACACCCCACCCACAGCAGAGGTGAGCTGAAAAAAGTGTCAGTGAGTTCAGGTAAGGGCAGGACACAGTTGTTTGTGGTTACAGCTGTTTGGATTGTAGTGTAGGGAGTAGATAGTCAGGAATGTGTTAGTGGCACTTAATTTTAATTTGTTTCACTAAGTGGAAGTGTTTCCTGATCTTACAAGGGGCGCTGTAAAGTTAGCGAGCAGTAAAACACCTTGAATGGGCTTTGGTACTAGACAAGGTGGGGAGTTAAGGAGCTCTGCTGCCACCTACTGGGGAAAATATGGTGGTACAGCAGATTGGACAGGAGAGAGGGATAGTCCCTGTGAGTGTGCACGCTGTCGTGGTGCGCTAAAGCAAGACAAAACATGGTTTTACTCAGTAAGCAAATTGTGAGTAGAGGAGCAGTAAAAATTCCCACAGGAGCTTACATGCACTTAGTGCCAGAGACACACTTTTCTCCTGGGGAGAACTTGGTCCGACGTTTATTTTCAGTACCACTCTGGGTCTTTTGGGTTTCCTGGACAGGAGGGAGTTGAGACTGTGTGGGTAGCATGCACACTACACGCTGGAACTACAGACTATCCCAAGGGGAATATGCATGCCTTCATACTTTTAAGACTAGTTATTACTCAACCCTAAAGACAATACAGAAGGTTTCCTAGTACAGGCATTGTGTCTCTTGCTGCATTGAAAACTGAAAGATGCCATCTTTTATGGCCTAGCCATAAAGAAATTTAATTTCAGTTATATTTATGAAGTTAAACTCCTGGATTCCAGTTTACACTGTTAAAATATATACATTTAAACAGTTACAATAGTGCATGTACATTTCTGATGTTCTTTGTGTTTCACTGTTGCAGTCATTACATTTGGGGTAATCTGCTGACAGGTTGACCTCAGTCGGCCTGATTAACAAAGTCTTGGATCCTGCGTCGGTTGATGTCCCTTCTTCCATGATGTCAGGTTGTCAGGGATATAAAACATACATCTGACACCATTACATCAGTCTTTCTTGCCGTGTGATGCCCAAAGCAGAAGCAGTTCACAAGTGCTGGTCGGCCAACTCCTGAAATTTTCATTTTAGAGTTTCAGAATCGAAGTCTTCAACTTAAAGCTAAGTACCCCATTGGGGAAACTTTTTCTTGCTCCTTACCGATGTCAGTAAAAGTTAATAATTGCATTACTTGTGGAAAGCAAATAACTCACAAAGATTTTAATTCGTACTGTATTCCTTGCCTAGGCCCTGACCACGACGTACCTTGCTATCAATTTTGTGCTTTATTTAATCAGCGCACTATCCGTCGTCGGAACATTTTTGCCTCTAAATATTTCGGTTCTCGGTTTAATTATCCAGAAATGTCATCGGTTAGCCATCTGACTACCAGGATTCTGAAAAATGCAAAGATAAAGACAGAGACAGGCCACCGAGGTCCAAACCTGCCGACAACACTTCTCCTAAGCCAGTCGCCAGTTCGCCGGTACTCAGTGAGGCGCTTTTGCAGCCCCTGATACCCCCTACTTCTGATTTGCAGGCCCCTACTGAGACCCATTCGGAGTCCAGTATGCCGCGAGAGGCTTCACCTATGGAACCCGCGGATGTCTCTACCTTGGATGGGTCTGGAGCCGTTGTGCAGGCACCAGCATCTGAGGGTGTATTCAGGTCTACAGACTTGCATATTAAATCGGCTCCACCTTCATTACTAAGGCCTAAATCTCGATCTATGTCTACAAAACCAATGCCCAGGCCACATGTTCAGGCCCTATGCCTAAAAAACAAATGATTAAAGTGGATGAAGATCTAATTACTCTAATCAGGGGTAGTCAACCCCCCCTCTAAGAGACCTAGGGCTGAGTTTGATTATGAATCTTCTGATCAGGTTTCTGTTTCTTCTGACTCTTCTAATGACCTGGATTTGTCCATTCCTACTTATGAGGATTCTGATGCAGAGGATTCCATTCCCTCTGCTTCCCCTCCTGAGGATTTTTCTTTTGGGGAAACTTTACATACCTTAAGGGAGCATTTCCACTGAGAAAGTCAGGAATTTTCTGATTCAAAAAAGAGGCTTAGGGATTTCCTTCTCCTACCTCAGCATAGGCCCTTGGCTATACCTCATGTACTAGACATTGTTGATGATGTATTTTCGGAATCCAGTATGGCCCCTGATTCCCTACCTCAGGCTCCTAGTAAACCTGACAGATACTACAGGGTTCCTGAGTCCCACGAGTTCCTTTTCAAAAATCTTGTTGCAGATCCAGAAACCATTTCTCAGGTGGCCAAGGACATTAAGGCTTCTACTGCTAAAAATCCTACCCCTTCTGATAGAGACTCCAGGGCGCTGGATAGATGGGGTAAAAAAGTTTATACTTCTGCAACCTTGGCAATCAGGGCTTTAAACTGCCAATTTCATATGTTAAAATATCAACAGCATATTATTGGACTGCTTAAATAGAAAATGATGTTGATTCCTGACTGTGTGGAAAATAAAGATTTACATGACTTATTGCATTCTGCTGAACAAGTTGGAAAACATACTTTGCAATGTGGTTTTGATTCTTTAGATGCCTCCTGCAGGGCTGCTGTTACTGGGTCTGTGCTTAGAAGCATGCTTGGCTTAAGGAGCATTCTTTGCCTAATCATGTTAAAGCAAAATTGTTGGATGCTCCTTTAAATCAGGACCGTCTGTTTGGCAATAAGGCTGAAGAAGTTCTAAAAAAGATGGAAGATAAAGCTAAATCTATGCAAACTGTTAAAAGATTTCTTACAAGTGCAACCTCCAAGATTTAGTAGGCACTGGCCTACTAAGAATTGGTCTTCCAGATCCTCTCAAGCCAAACCCAGACACACCAAAAGCACCAGGTTTCAGTCCCAGGGGACTCTAAGAAATAAGCAATGGGGGGCCTCCACTTCCAAATCTGGAAATAACAAGATACTTCCTGTGGTAAACAGTCTCAATGACTTCCTTTTAAAATTACCAAGCACTTACCTTTTAGCCACCCCTTTGGGGGGGAAAGATTGCTCTTCACGCAAAGAACTGGCAACTCATAACCCAGGACAAATGGGTTTTAAATATAGTGTTCCAGGGATACAGATTTCATTTCCACACATTGCCAACACCAAACAGGTGACCAGACCTGCCCCCAAATCAGTGGGCAGAGGCTCAAAAACAAGTACTTTCCCTCTTAAACATGGAGGCTGTTCAACCAGTACCAGAAGAGGAAAAGGGACAAGGTTTATATTCCAGACTTTTCCTGGTACCCAGAAAAGACAAATCACGGTGTCCAATTCTGGACCTGTCTACTCTAAACACCTTTCTGGACATTCCAAAATTCAAGATGCTGACTCTTCACCAGTTACTTCCTATGTTAGGCAAAGATGCCTGGTTGGCAACTCTAGATTTAAAAGAAGCATACCCGCACATCCCAATCAGGGAATCTTGCAGAAGATACCTACGCTTCAAAGCAGGCTACTTGCATTATCAGTTCTCTGCACTGCCCTTTGGCTTGTCTGCTGCACCCAGGGTATTCACAAAGTGCCTGGCTCCAGTTATTGCATTTTGCAGGCAAAGAAATATTCAAATATATCCATACCTAGACGATTGTCTATTTCAGGCAGAAAGCCAGGATATACTTCTAAATCATCTAGCGTTTGTAAAAAGGGTACTAACTTGTCTGGGGTACACCATAAACGAAAAGAAATCACAACTGGTACCCTCTCAACGGATTACATTCCTGGGTGCAAGCTTGAATACAACTGCCCAGATCGCTTTCCTCACGCCAGAGAAGCAAACTCATTTGGTAACTTACTTCAAACAAGTGGCCACAAAAACCCTGCTATCTGCAAGACAAATACTGCACGCCTTGGGGTTCATGGCCTCCTGCATTCTTCTAATTCCATATGCAAGACTGCATATGAGGAAACTACAGTGGTACTTAAAAAGTCTATGGAGTCAACATTGTCACAGCCTGGAAACAATGATTCCTATCATACCTTGCCTACGCCTGGAATTCCTATGGTGGGTAGAGGTCTGCCACCAAAACAAGGGACTGCCATTCACACTACCCCCTGCCACCCAAACCCTAACTACAGCTGCATCATGGGGGGCTCACCTGGCAGCCAAGTGCATTCAGGCAAATGGAACCCAAATAAAATGCACCTACATATCAATCAAAAAGAAATGTTAGCTGTACAGAATGCTCTGACAGCCTTCAAGGACTGCATTCTTCCAGGACAACTAATGGTAAAGACGGACAACACCACGGTTATGTGGTACATAAACAAGCAGGGGGGTACACATTCTTACCCCCTCTGCAGACTAGCCATGGCATTGTGGAACACAGCCTTGAGCTACCAAGTGCACCTACAAGCTCAATTCCTGCCAGGAAAATTGAATACACTGGCAGACGGACTAAGCAGAAATCTCATGGTCCCACATGAGTGGAAACTGGAACCATGGATTTGCAACATGTTGACAAGCAAATGGGGGGGCCCAGACATAGATCTATTTGCCTCCCCCCAGAACTACCAGTTGGACAAGTTTTGCACATGGACTCCCCAAAAAAAAGCCTGGAAAGTGGATGCTCTGTCCTTCAGCTGGAAAAACCTATCAGTCTACGCCTTTCCCCCTCTGCCTCCACTTTCCAAAGTTCTGCTAAAAGTCAAACAGGACAAACCAAGAATGATTTTGATTGCTCCAGACTGGCCACACCAACACTGGTACCCACTCCTGCGCATTGTGTCACAAATATCTCCATGGCACCTGCCTCAGACCCATTCCTTGCTGTCTCAGCAGGAGAACCAAATTCTGCACCCTCAGCTTCCATCATTGAACCTTGCAGCCTGGCTAATCACTTAAATTCACCCTTATCATCCCTCAGCAAACCTGTGATGGATGTCATCTTGGAGGCGGGAAGGCCTACTACTAGAAAATCTTATGCTGACAAATGGAAAAGATTCTGTGCCTGGAACCAGTCTTTAGGGATGAGCACAGCAGTGCCCAATTTACCTCAGATTTTGCAATACTTAACTGAGATGCTTCACAAGGGCCTGTCTTTCTCCTCTATTAAAATCCATGCTTCAGTTATTTCAGCTCACTATAACACAGAACCACCCCTCTTCTCTCATCCCCTGCTCAAGCAGTATCTCAGAGGAGCAAAGAACGTGAGACCACCCAGGAGAGCTCCTACCCCTGCCTGGGACCTTAACTTTGTTTTGGTGAAGCTCACTCTACCTCCTTTTGAGCCAGCTGCTACTGCAGACTTAAAATTTCTTTCTTGGAAAACAGCCTTCCTTTTAGCAATCACTTCAGCTAGAAGGATATCTGAATTACAGGCCCTTATGGCAGTGGAGCCTTTCATCATCTTTCATGTGGACAGGGTATCTCTGAGGACCAATCCATCCTTCAATGCCCAAGGTGGTTTCCAGTGTGGCTTTTAATCAGTCCATTCATTTGCCAACCTTCTTTCCCAATCCACAGAACATAGGGAAATGGATACTGCATTCCTTGGATGTGCACAGACAACTTAGATTCTACTTGGACAGGACTAAATCTTGAAGAAAATCTGAACAATTGCTGGTAGCATTTGCTGCAGGGGCAGAGGGGAAGGCTATTTCAAAACAAACCATCTCTAAATGGATAAGCCATTCCATTCATTTCTGCTATAAGCACCATGGAAAACCTATCCCCCAGGGGATCAGATCTCACTCCACCAGGGCTGCATCTACTTCTGCAGCTTTTCTCAGAGGTGTTCCTACCCAGGGATATTCTAGAAGCTGCTACCTGGAGTTCAGTTCATACTTTCACCAAGCATTATCATTTATCAATTTTCTCTAAATCCAGAGCTGGCTTTGCCACTGCTGTCTTGCAGGTCCTTATAGCTGGCCCTAATGCTGTACAAACTCCTCCTCCCAACCATAGCTTTGGGAATCTACCCAAATGTAATGACTGCAACGGTAAAACACAAAGAACATAGTACAGTTGTGTACACTTACCATAAATGTAGATGTTCAAGTGTATTCACTGTTGCAGTCCTGGTTACCCTCCCTCCAGCCCCCTAATTTTCTCTGGCTATACCTCTACTTTCTTTTACTATGCTTAAAAGCCTTTTCGGTGTATTTGCTTATGGTTGGAGGTATATTTGTGTGTTTTTAATTTTATTTGCTCCCCATTAGGGGGGCACCTGTCACCTGGGGCAAGAAAAACTGATGTAATGGTGTCGGATGCATGTTTTATACCCCCGACGACCTGACGTCATGGAAGAAGGGACAGCAACCGATGCAGGACCCAAGACTTTGTTAATCAGGCCGACTGAGGGCAACCTGCCAGCAGATTACCCCAAATGTAATGACTGCAACAGTGAATACACTCGAACATCTACATTTATGGTAAGTGTGCGCAACTGTACTTTCTCTTCCAGTAGGGCACACTGTGGATCCATTTTAAACACAAGCATTTTACAAACACCTTTTCAACACACACACATCTGTACAAGCAATTTGATATACAAATGACATACAGTTATAATACATTTGTAACACAAGCATCTTACATAAGTGATTTCGATATTCACCGATGACATATAATTATTTACAAAATTCCAGCTGGCTGAGCTGGCAGTATCTCCTTTCATCACACCCAGGCTTACTAATCAAATTCTGGTCAGCTGGTTACAGTATGAGACTCACTCATGTAACATAATCTGCCAGCATCTGCTAAGTCCACATTAAAGTCTCCACCTATTATTATTCTTTTAATTTTTCATCTGTTAACTAGGTAAGTCCTGTAGGCACAAGTGTCTATTTTCAGGATTGCCTGAGACCCTTTAGGTTATTGATTACTGATGTAAGAGTGAAAGCCTAAATACTTTACAAATAATATGAATAAAAGTAACAACTGTCAAAGATAAGCTAAAATGGTATGCCAACTATGATGTCAGCAAACAAATGTTAACCAGTAAACAGACAGTAGAATAATAACATTAAAAGAATAATGGCTGTGCCACAAAAGATGCTTGTAAGACTATGTATATTGTTTGTAATGTCTTCAGCCTGGAAAGTTTGTTGGTCACCAAAAGATGACTATTACAGCATAAAAAGACTATGGGCCCAGTTCACCAAAAAGGTGTGTTAAGTTTATATATGCATTCTGCTGTGGGTTAAGGTATACCCTCATGAATATACAGTACTTCAAGGACTCCCGAAACAGGCCTTGGACTCAATCAGATAAATCTAATGAGGTAGCATGTTCCACAGAGCCAGGGTAAAATAGGTAAAGAACACATGCCAAAAGTGTCAAGATACATTCTGGGAACTACTATTAGCCCCTTCACCAAAGAATTGGGTAATCCATCCCATCATAGGGCACCAGTAGCTCCTTTAGGTAGTTGGGTCTTGATCTTGAAGAACATGTCAAATTAGACTCAAAATCTTTAATGCAGGCCTGCTTGTAATGGAGAATTATTGTAATTCATACAAACCCAGGATGATGTATTTGAAATGGGAAGTACCACTAAGTACCCTGACTACAGAGTTCTGGAGTCATCACAAACAATCAGGATCAGAATCAGCAAATCCTAAACATAGACCATCATAATAATCAAGGTGCAGTGACACCAGTACATAAATAACAGCAATAAGATCCTCCCACCTACAAAAGGGCCTTACAGAAACAGATGCTTGGTGCTAGAGCCATGGGCTCAAGCTCAATGCCAAGAAATGTATAGTTATCCCCTTTGGGAAAAAACATGTACCCGTGAATTACCGCATAGGTGGCAGTACACTAAACATCAAAAGTGTGATGAGAGACTTAGGGACACAGGTGGACAGTGGTCTCACCTTCGATAACCACATCGCCACAACAGTCAGGAAATCCTTCTATGTGGCACACCTCATCACTAAGGGCTTTTCATCCAGAAAAAAGGAGGTCATTGTCCCACTCTACTCATCCCTCATTAGACCGATTATAGAATACAACGCCCCATTTGGTATGTTCCTTACAAGACATCTGCAACAACTGGAAAGGCCGCAGAAATACCTCACTAAAAGAATCACAGGCCTAAAGCAAATGCCGTACCCTGACCACCTTAAAAAACCCCAGCTATACTCTCGCATATCATCTACTCAGAGGTGATCTCTGCTTAACATACAAGGCCATGTCAAACCCAAAGCTGTTGGACATGCTAAACTTAAAGAAATCCAACCCCTCAGAGCCACACGCTCCAGGGATCTAAATCTTGTCATCACAATAAACAAAACATGCTGGAGGGATAGGTTCCTGACCCAGAGACTCCCCAGACTCTGGAATAGACTGGCCATACATGTCAAGCAGAGTGCCTCTTTGGCCCTTTTCAAAAGGAACCTTGACAATTGGATGGGAGAAAGGAAATTCACCCCGGGGATCACGTCAGTCGCCCTGCTAGACGGGTCCAGGGAAGTAAATAGTGTGAGAAGAAATAGCCAGGGAATTGTTATGGTTAGGCTTGTATAGGCCCTAGGGCTGATAGCCTAGTACCATCCTATGAACCTATGAACCAAGGAATAAGGTATTTTATCCAGGAGATATGTTATTCTCTATAAGTAGTTATATTCCTAGCTGCAACTGTCACCATGGAAGTATTACTAACTATGCACTACTTTGCCTAAGTGATTCTCCCTACTTAGTTTCATAACTAATGTTATGTTCCTCCACATATATAAGTTCAACCATATATTTGTCTGTATTCAAGTGTTTAAAGTCTTGCACTATTTGATACTATGTATATATTTTTGTTTTTACATTTTTATCCTGTAAATGTGTTAACACTTTTTATCTATAATTTCTATTACTTGATGTGATGATTTTGTATGTAAGCTTAGGCTTGAGCTTTTCTCCCCTGGCCTCCCCTGAAAATGAGCACTACCCAGTCGGACCATACCGGTAAACAAATGTAAAATAAATATTGTTGAGGTGAAAGTATGAAAATTTCACAGCCACTGACATTTAGTCCCTAAATATCTGTCTATGTTTTCAAGAATAATTCCAAAATCTCAAGCATTATACATAGAACTTCATTTTAAGATCTCTATAAAATATTAGTAGAGATATACTTGCAAGGGTCTAACTGTAGCATGCACTAAAACAGCCTAAGTCTTCAAAGGCTTTAACTTCAATTAACTAGGAATCATCCAATCTAGGATGAAATTGAGGCATTCCTTACAGGTTGTAATTCCTGACACTTGCTCCTGAGAGAGTGAGAGTTGTAGCTGATATCCATCAACCTAACAATGCTATTGTAATTAATATCATCATCATCATCCCACATTTCCTCATTTTCTACATCGGATTGGGGTGTTACGACAACTGTCACCACTTCTTTCGATACAGTGCCACTCTCCTACCTTCCCTGACAGCCATGACTGACTACAACAGGTCTTCTCTAATGCAATCTATCCATCTATTTGCTGAATGTTCTTGTTTCCTCTTGTCGTCTTCCTGTCTCTCCCAAATCCTCTTCTCCAAATCCTCTTCTGCCTTACTACACATCTGTGCAAACCACCATCATTTGTTCTTTTTGATCTTCTCTGCAATTTGAGCCACTTTGTCTTCTATTGTGATGTTATAATTTCTTTGCATGTCCCACAGTGTGCCTCCTGCCACCTGTCTTAGGCACTTTATCTTCATCAACTCTAGCTTGCTCAGCTGTTCTGCCTTCACTGCCCAGGTTTCTGTGCCATGCAGATGCAATGGTTGCACCATCATTTTACCTGACTTTTCAGCTTCTTTGTCATTCTTGTGTCACAGACTGCTGCTGACACTGTGCTATTTGGCTGCAGCCCCTCTGATTCTAACTTTAACCACCCCTCCTAGATACTTAAAGCTGTTACACCTTTTGCACTTTTTTCACTACTATCTCAATATTTAGCATTTTCTGATTTCCCCCATTTGCTGCCATGATAGCTGTCGTGTCTGTCGTGGTGGTGGTGCTGCAGTAGTGTTGTTGCTTCACAGTTAGAAGTTGCCCGTTCGATTCTCAGTAAGAGCGTCTTCTGTGTGGCGACATGCATGAATGGGCATTCCTTCATTGAAGGTTGTGCATTAGGCCCGGCAAGCCAGCACGTAAAAATCTACTGCCAATCATTAGCGGACTGGAGTTCCACTGTGGCGACCCCTAACCGGGAAAAGCCGAAAGACACAACAACATAGTTGTTGTGTCTGTGCTCAGTTTCATTCCATGTGTCTTCAGTTTTGTATTCCATTACCTAACATTTGCTGATGTTCCTGTTTAGAGTCTGCTTGTAATGCCTCATCATCTATATATAGCAGCTTTATTGATCTGTGCACTCCAACCTGCTTGCTAGTGTAGTTCGTCACCAGTATGAACTGCAGTGGGCACAGAACTGAGCTTTGATGGGCACCCATTCCAACTGGGAACCCCACTGTGAGCTTGTAAACTGTTTGCATTTGTACCATTAATAGCCTGTAGTATTTCTAGCAGTGTTTTTTCGGTACTTACGTATTATCGCAACCACATTTTCGTGGTTGCGAAAGTCGCCTACTTCAAGTGAAATGAGGCCATGAAACAGTGCGAGGTGTTGATCAAAGTCCTTAGTGCTAAAGGGAAAAGTTTAGATTAGCTTAATCAGGAGAAACCAATCAAAAAGTTGTCTTCCAGATTTGCATGCATTACAACCGCATAAGTGAATTGTAAAGGGTGCTATCTTACTGACAAATGGAATCTGTAAGAACCGATTTCTCCAGTTTGTAAAAGGGGTAAAAGATCATGCTTTAAATTATGTCCCTGTATTGTGTTGGTCAAAATTCACAAATGTGATTTAGTAATAGGAAAACTCAGAAAAGAAGGGGTGAATGACTTTACAATGAGGAACTGTTCATGGATTCCATGTTTACCGGCCTTTTTTTGTAAACATGTGTGTCTGCATTACCTTGAATGTACTTGGCCATACTAATACCTCTCCAGTGTCCAGATTTCTGCCTCATATTTTTATATTATTCCCTGCAAGTTGCAGTTGTGTAGTTTTCGAGTCATCACTGAGTGTTATTGTCAGTATGTCAGTAAATAACGGCATTTGTTTCTTTTCAAACGGAAAGAATAATGGCAGCTTTCGAAGCTGCTTGTGAGGACAGGTAATCGCATCAGTGCTACAGCGTTTAGGATTCCAGTGTGTGTAACTGCTGACAGACACTAGTTGTGTATGTGTACAGCTTAGTGTGCCCCTGATACTTAACCACTGTAATGTCACAGAGACATGCGTGAATGGGCGTGCCTTTATTGAAGGTTGTGCGTCAGGGCTGGCAACTCGGCACGTAAAAATCTACTGCCAATCATTAGCGGACTGGAGTTCCGCTGTGGCGACCCCTAACCGGGAAAAGCTGAAAGACACAACAACAACAACATGCACTTGTTTCACTTGATGTTTCTGAATTTCGCGACCGCAAAAATGTGGTTGTGATAATACGTAAGTACTGTTTTTTCTTCTAGAATGCATATACATAAATGAGCCAGCCACATGGAGTTCTAGACTCCAGTAGATCCTTGGAAAAGGGGAACGTTCCAGAAACAACACACTGGCTATGTCCTGGTAGTTAAGTGATAAAACAGTCAAGGATAGTAGAAGTGAGGCTGCAGTAGGTGTGCAAACTCTTGAGCAACATTTTGTGCTCTACTGTAACATATGTTGCAGAGAGCTCAAGGAGGATCAGAACAAAATATAGTGACTTGCTCAGTCATCCAGTTTGCAAGTGTAGACTGAGGGAATCAAATCCAGGACTGTTTGATGCAGCTGTAAGCAGCTCATAGTCTTAAATCTCTAGGTTATACAGCCAGGAGATACCTCTAAGTTGACGTCCTTGCCAATAAAGTTCATTGTAAGAGGCAGAGATTTCATGGAAGCTTCCAGTTTATGGTTACATAGCATATGTTAAATGATTTTGCCCTCTCTCTCAACTGCATTATTTCAATAATAATCTCCCCCACCTGGTGAAGATTATTACTTCTCCAACCTGCTGGCACATCTCTCTGCCCTGCCTGAATGTGACATATAGCTATTAAGAGAAATTTCCAGTCATTTATAAAGCATTCTTTTATTACTGACCATATTCAGGAAACTTGAGTCCTACTACTGAAAATTTTTGGCTCTTTTTGCTACATGAAAATAAAAGATGGTATCTCCAAAATCATTTGACATATTCAGATGACATTTTCCTGGATTAATACTACAACACCAAGCTAAAATACCAATGCTACAACATGTAGAGATGACAGACTGGATGCCTCTTGATTTTTAATGTGGGCATTTCCAATTTGTGTCATTTCTTTCTGCCATAGTACTAAAATATTGCAAACCTAATTTTTTTATGCAGGAATATATATATTTTTTAAGTATTTGCATTTGTCAAATATTCCAGTGTATTTGACCCCCCCCCTCCCCCATGGAGATACTTAGCCAATCACTGATTGCCGATTATGCTTTGGTTCTAAACTGAATGTTGTAATAGTGCTAGAGTTTGTGAAATTCCAGTGGTCATTTCACTTAGAGTTGATTCAACCTTCAGAGGGCCATATCTCTGTAATGGTGATTGACTCTTGAAGGCAAATTTGGTGCCACCCTTGGCAGCTGTAAAGGTGCTAATGCTGTTACCAATATAATACGAAATTTAATTAAAAATGACACTTTTGCCTGAACTATAGACTGGGAAATAGAAAGCTATATATACCCTTTGCAATGTGCCTCGCCTTGGTCTACTTGTCTGAGCCACACACAAATGTCTGCAAATCTACTTTTCCCTTCAAAGTGTAGCTTCCTGTATACCCCAGAGATCCATCACTGTCTAACCTCGAGCTCAAGTATCTGTAACTGCTGTTAAAGACAATAATAAAGAAAATAATGATTCAGTCATGTTGTCACGACCCAGCTAACACCTTAGCACTCATAGTTGCTAGGGTTTGTGGAGAAAGACACACTTCTACCACTTTCTTTTAATGTTTCAAAGAAAGGATCCTTCACCTCAGAAAACTATTCTTTGGGTAAAGAATTTTCAGAGGAACCCAGGTTTGAGCTTCTAACCTGATAAGAGAAAAGCAGCTTGGTTTGAAAGAGTACACTGCGGGCCATAGACCATACAACTACTAGAAAACTTACAATACTACTGAATGCATTTATGGAAAGAAGAGAGAATTGTAGCTAAATAGTTGATATCAATAAAACAATGTTAGTTACAAAACTAAAACAAAAGTGCAACAAATGTAAAAATATTCAAAGTTTTGGGGGAGATAGTCACAAGAAATAAAATGGATAATTAACAGAACAGTCTGTTTCTTTCAGTAAAACTGTAACAGGCTATTTTAGAGAACACTAACTGATTTAAGCAATTACAATACACATAACACACATAACAGTTCCTGTTTGAAGACATGTAGAAAACAGTTCTGATAAAATCCATTTACTGTCTATGTCACTCTTTAGCTGTGAAGCAGGTCCTATTGGCCTCTCCAAGTCAAAGTTTAGTTAATAATGTGTCTAGCTGTAAAAGTCATTGTTTTGTTGGAAGGATACAGGGAAAGAGTATGAGTTTCTCTAATGTGTGCCATAATATGCCGTTAACAAAACGTGATAAGCCTAGTGCTCTCTCACAAGTTAATGGGCTTGAGAATTTATACTAGATGACTTTCTCACAGGAGCTATTTTTTTTTTCTTTTTCTTTTTTATGGTGCCTGTGAAACCTAATGATAGTACTCGAGGTGTTAGACAGTTTGATCTTGAAAGACAAGTAAATGCAGGTCCTTAGAACAGCAGGAGAAGTCACTTATTTCTGCATTCCTAGTTAAACTTTCCTTCTGTAGATCAGAGCACAGTAATTAATATTTAAAACAGGAGGAACATGCATATGCATATACAAAGACATGACCCCAGTGCATTCTTATTTTATTTCCCTGACAGCTATCATAGTTGTATTATAAGACCTATAATGCTGCCGATGGCATTTTTATCACTTTCAAAACACCAAACAGGGTTAGCTGTGGGTAACAAGCTTTTGAAGTGCAATACCTTATATCCTGTCTCAGTTTCCCCCTGATAACCCATGTGTATTAGCATGAAATGCTCCTGTTTGATGCTAGACTGTCATGCTATACAACAGTAAACTCCACAAAATTATCCTGCCATTTTGACCACTAGTTTGCTTCAGCTAACTACATTTTTATTTTTTTTTCAGGAGCTACATGAAATTTATACTGTAATAGTAAGGTTTTTGTTTTTGAATAGTTCATACTAAGCAACTTAAGAGGCTGTGGTCTGTCACTAAAACAAAGTTCTACCATAGTGATAAACTATTTGCTTTTGAAGGACCCATACTAATCCCGACACTAAGGCATTCAATTTTCCCTACTGCTGGTGTTCCTTTTGACAGTAGCCTTTTTTGAGACATTTCACAGTAAATTCCACTGATCTTGGAGATAACTGACTAAGTACTACCCTCAGGACATACATCCATAAAATGAATTCATGACCGTAGTCAGGACTTGCCAATATCCTTTTCAGTACTCTGTAGGAAGCCTGTTTTTGATGTCCCTGTGTTCATTTTTTAGAATCTTTAAAATGAACTTCATACCTTCAGTATTTTACCTGTCCTTTCCATCTTTTGTTCTGTGTCCATATCATAGGTAAGTGCTAGGCTATCTGCCCAAGGGCATCTATAAGCCTAGCCAAAATGTGTTGGCTTTCGCCACCCCCTTAGATTAGTTCCTTGTGCCTCTGTCCAGCAGAGCCATTAGTTCCCTGTGCCTCTGTTCAGCAGAGCCACTGCAGTGATCCCTGGGGTAAATGTTCCGTTTCCCATCCACTCATCATGGTTTCTCTTCAAGAATGTTAGTGAGGGGCTCTGCCTAATGTCAATTGGAATCCTGTTCCAAAGCATGGGGAGTCTCTGGGACTGGAATCTATCCCTCCAGCACGTCCTATTTATCGTTGTGGTGAGGTTTAGATCCCTAGAGCGTGTGGCTCTTGGGGATTTGTTTTTTTTTAGTTGGAGCATGTCCGTCAATTCTGGGTTGGACATGGCCTTGTATGTCAGGCAGAGATCACCTCCGAGTAAGCGGTATGCAACCGAGTACAGCTGGAGTTTCTTCAGTTGGGCTGCATAGGGCATCTGTTTGAGGCCAGTAATCCTCTTGGTGAGGTTCTTCTGTGGTCTTTCCAGCTGTTGCAGGTGTCTTGTAAGGTACATCCCAAATGGGGCATTGTACTCTATGATGGGTCTGATGAGTGTTGAGTAGAGGGGCACAATAACCTCTTTTGTTCTAGATGCGAAACCTTTTGTGATTAGGTGGATAACATAGAAGGATTTTCTAACCACCTTGGCAATATGATTATCAAAGGAGAGATTACTATCTACTTGGGTCCCCAGATCCCTTATTACATTTTCTTTATTTAGGGGACTATCATGTATGTGGTAGTTCGCGGGTACTTTGTTTTTTCCAAAGGGGATGACTATGCACCTTTTGACATTTAGCTTGAGGCCATGATTTGACATCAGGTATCCGTCTCAGTGAGACCCTTCTGGAGGATGTCTGTATCAGCCGGAGAGCCACTTATGTCCCCTAGTTTGCAGTCGTCTGTGAACTTGGTCAGCCATAGTCCTCCTGTGCTTGCCTGTACCTCTGAGAAGTATATACCGAACAGGAGGGGTCCCAGGACTGAGCCCTGGGGGACGCCACTTGTAAACGGTTTAGAGTCGGACCTAGAGCCTGCAACTCTCACCATGTGGGTTCTATCCGTGAGCCAATTGGCAACCCATCTTGTGACATAGGGGCTGGTGAGCTTGTCTATATTACCAGAATGGGGAATGGTGTTGGACGCCTTTACAAGGTCTAGGTAGGCTGTGTGGACCTCCTTTCCCTCATCTAAAGCCTTGGTATCTGTCTCAAAGAAGTCCATCAAGTTTAGGAGGCATGATCTGCCCTTAACAAAGCCAAACTGGGTAGGGTCCAATGTTTGGAGGTTCCCAATATCTCTTTTAATGAGTTCCATGATGATGCGCTCCATAGCCTTGCAGACCAGGCTAGTCAGGCTTATAGGGCGATAGTTTCCAGGGTCCGTTGTGGCTCCACCTTTGTGAAGAGGGATAACTGTAGCTGTGCACCACTCTATGGGCATGTAGCCTGTAGAGAGGCTGAGTTTGAACAGTGTGTTTAGGTGAGGGGTTAGTTCATTTCAGAGCTCGTGTAAGACACAACCTGGTTAACAAGATTTTCATATTTACTATCAGATATTCTGCACTTATTTTATTTATACCAGTATCGATCTCCCTGTTACTATCTTGTGCTATCCATCTTAATCCAGGTCCAACAACTTTCCCAAAGTCATATTATGCAAATCGGGACTTATGGGAAATGCTAAAGGTCTAACAGTTACTCATATTAATGCAAGAAATATCTGAAAAAGAAAAAAAAAACATTATCTATTGTTGGATTTTACTTTATCAGAGTAATATCACTGCACTCTCTGAAATATACATCTGACTCTGACAATTCTGTCACGCTCTTGGTTATACCATACTCAGATAAGATGTATGCAAAAACACAGAGGCATAACTTAAATCCAGTCTATCATATTTTGCCTCCAACATAGAAATCCTTACTCTTCCTCATCATGAATTTACCATAGCATGTCAAAATAAATGACTCCAAGTTCCTGTCACTTGTATTGCTATCCCACCAGGCAGTACTAAAGTAATTGCTGAAAAAGCCTTGCTCGGGTTAACCTCTAACGACAATTCAGAAGTTATAGCCCTAGGAGATGTTAATATTGACTGCTACTTGCCAACATTTCCTCTGCACACCTCAAACTATAATTGTACGGTCTATCTCACATAATTTCAGAACCATCTTGAACTGGCAAACACAGTGGCAAAGAAAGTTTACCTGACTGCGTCTTTGCATCCTCCCTAGGTAAGATTTCACTCTCACTCATCTTATCAGATTGCATCAATGACCAATTTCCCACCTTTGCCATCTGGTACCACACTGAAGTAAGCAAAATACAAAAGATTCACCTTTCATATGTCATCTCCAAATGTGACATTTTTTCTTTAAACAGTGTTCTGTCTGGTACTATTTGGTCTGCCTCCTCTCCACTTACTTCCCCTGGATAAAGTTATATTTCTTCAACCATATTTTCCCACTGCACTAAACATATTTGTATTCTTTTATATAAAAAAACACACAATTGCTCCTCTTCCAAGTCCTGATAATTCCTGAAATCAAAAGATCAATAGCCTAATAGGAGTCAAGTATGAGACCTTATCTGAAAACCTGCAACCTTAATGATTTCTGCAAGTTTTGCACACTGCATAATACTGTAAGATATATGCCATGCACGCCAGCAAAAAAGTACTGTTTACTCAGCTACAAAAATAAGCAAGGACACTGGTTTTTGGTTTTGAAATTCCATTTTCATGATATGAAATTCAGACATTATACCCAGTTATTTAAAAATGTAATTTCTGATCATTATGGTGATGTCATTATAATATTTGCATCAATATATATTGAAAAAATAGAACAGAGTCTAAGCACAGAACACTCAGTAATGCAAAATGACAGTAATATAAATAATAAATAATAAACACAGGCAGCCATAAGTCTTCTGGTGAATTAAGTTTATGTCCTACACATGTCTAATTATATGAAAATCCAATGTTTTCAGTTCTGAAATAGTCTGAATTCAGTATTTACTGGAAAAAATGAAAATTGGTGTCCCTGAAAATAAGATACTTACAATACAAAAACAAATTTGGAGATTGTTTTATCTGTTTCTCCACCTTAGTCACTTAGTCATTCTTACACCATCTTCCTATTCCAACAGTTAGATGATGCTTTGATTACTGAAATATTCACAACTCATTTCATAGGTGCCATATAAAAATTATTTTCCTATTATATTCTACCTTGCAACATCTCACCACTGCAGCACCCTCAGCCTTGGTTTGCTGTTCTAACAGGACATTTGCAGTTTATACACTGTTAAAAAAGATTAAATATAGTTCACCCACCACTGATAGCGCTCAACCTGAATTTCCTAAGATTACATCTCCTTCTATTGCCTACCTAATCACAATACTAATAAACAGATACATTTTCAAAGGTGAGGATCCTTACAACTGAAAAAAACCCCATGTAGTCTCCCCTGCTTAAAGGCAGTCCCTCTGCAGCCATAATGTCATCCTGTTGCTTTTTCTTTCCTCTCAAAAATTATGAAACATTTATCCATCAACAACTACTTTCCTGCCAGTGCAATTACAATCTGATATTTTACAGTCCGCACAGATTCGGGCATAGCTACGGTAGTAATGCTCCTCTCCTTGACATCAAATTCAGCTATGATGCACATAATGCTACAGATTTTCTGGTCCTATCAAAGTGTTTCAGTACTCTTTCACAATGATAAACTCATATTATCTTTTGAAAGTATCAGTCTCTCAATGAATACCATCAGATGGTCCCTAGTTTGTCTGAGTGGTGGAACTCAGGCAGTATAATAGTGCGATGTTACATCCACACAATATCTAGCTGATATTGGAGTCTCTCAGAGCTTTGTACTAGGAGTACCTTTATTTAGCATATTTATAAACAAGATATCTAGTAAAACAGGCAACTCCAAATTATTGCAGTATCACCGTGACCGAACCGCTGCATTTCCTGGTGGCTCTCTCAATACTCTTAACTCCATCTTACACCCTGCTTTGATTTAATTGAATCATGGCTGACTAGTATGGGACTTCTGAACACCTGTTAAACTAAATCATTTTTTTTCTCCCCTCAAACCACTACTGGCAGTAGCTTCTGTATGTAATATAACTCTTTACTTGACTGTAACACCACTACTTATGGACAATTTCTATCTCCCTTATTTGACTCTTCACCCATTGAGGAAGTAGACTCAATAAAGAATTGATGACCAGCTTAAGTTCAAATTTCATATATGAACAACAAATACCAAAACAAAAAACATCACTTTAAGCTAACTGTACAGAGTTATATCCTCCCCCAAAGACAAAACTAGAGTTACCGTAGGCAGATCTAATCTCCTACCATCTTTTTGTATTCTTAACATCTTTGGGCTAATTGCGCTGATCCACTTCTAAGTAAGCTCAAACAATCTTAGAATCACCCAATATGATTTAAGACACAATGGTCAGACCCACTATTGTCACAAAGTTTAGGAACTTTGGTGACTTCATTTTAAATGTATTCTTCTACTCAGTTATGCCTGGCTCAAAAATGACTATACAGACCTAACTGTTTATCTCTGGCTTGTACAATCACCAGGAAAGTCCCTCCTTGTACCCTAAGAGAATCTACATTTCTGTTAGTTCACATTCCCATAGCACTTAGTGGGCACAATTATTCTATGTCCTCAGCCTATATTGAAAAATTTTATAATAAATTCTTTCATATGTAATAAACAAAAAGGCGGACACATGTTCAAATCCTTCCTAACTACCCACCTTTTCAAAAACTGGATATGCAAGTGTGATATCACTTAAGAACCCACCAAACCCATCCAAGTACAAATTTTTCTGATAGTGTTGAATAGGTCACTTACAACTCAGATGAGATTAGGATATCTCATCACAAAGAATGTTTTATAATATCACATAGCATATTAGGCTACTCTCACTGCCACTAATTTTTGCATGTGTCTACATCTATTTTACTTTTACCAATACCTTCTCTGTTCTCATTCATGTTACATCCTCATCTATAAGTTCATTTAATCTGCTAGTTTCAAATTCTGTTCTTTCTCAGTCTTTGTGTTCCAGGTTATAAATTCATTATACTGATTTTATTCCTTGGTATACCAAAGGATTATGTTACTTTTTTCATTGAACTCATACCTGATAATACTTTTTTTATGAAACTAAACATCTTGGGTTTATTTTGTTTGTTAACTTAGATGTTTTTTTTATTTTTAGTCTAAAGTCAGACCAGCTAACGACTTGCTTTTAAACTGCTCATCTTATATTATTTCATTAATTACATTGGCTTGTTAATTGTTACTTGTACAATTATTGCCCCAGGTACACATTCATAGTTAAGAAATGTAACTAAATAAACAAATTAATAAATACAACATACATTTAATCATCAGTTATTATAAGACTATCAATTTCATATACATAAAATACACTCAAAAATAAGAAAAGAAGAATGTGAAAGAATAACAAAAAGAGCAGTAACGTGTGAATAATATACCACCAATAGTTAAACAAGATGTGCGAACAATGACTATCACATTTAAGACTGATGTTTAATACATCTTACATATATTGTCCACCTATCATTCAAAGGAAAATAAGGCAAGGGATAGTCTTTCCAATAGGATACGATACTTTTTTTTTTTCACTACAGTAGCTACGGTAATACTGCTTAAGATGTTAGGATAACCTACATGCATACTGAGTAGCTATATAACCAGATTCAGAGGAAGATCTTGCTGTTAAATATGGCTGATTAAGGATTCACTTTAGAACATTGAAAGCCCAAAATCTTGAAATTCAAAACATTGAGACCAAAATCTTGAAAATTCAAAACATTGAAAACTCTAAACATTGAATCCCATAACATTGAAAAACATAGGAAACCAACATTTAGCATATTCCATCACAACTACATACAAAAACAAATAAAATGCAAACCATACTACACTTCTCCAAATATAAGCAGGGGGCAAGCACCCCTGCATCCACCGTATGGGGGGCTGTGCCCCCACACCCCCTGCTACTTAAATATAACAAGTCTGAAACCACACTACACAGAACAAAATGGCAAACATTCCATTCCCCCAAAGCAACCAATTTGCACATCATAACAGTGTTTACACAGCTGATTCAACATTCTAACATTCGTTTTGTTCTGTCTAGTGCGACCTCGGAGTTGATATATTTAAGTAGCAGGGGGTGTGGGGGGCACAGAGGGGCTTGCCCCCTGCTTATATTTGGGGAAGTGTAATATGGTTTGTCTTTTGTTTCTTTATGTAGTTGTGCTGGAATATAGTAAATGTTGGTTTCATATGTTTTTTCAATGTTATGGGATTCAATGTTTTGAATTTTCAAGATTTTGGTCTCAGTGTTTTGAATTTCAGCATTATTGGATTTCAATGTTCTAAAGAGAATCCCTGATTAAATAGAATATGCACTCAGCATTCATACAGTTGAAACCAGTCCTCACCAAAAATGCATCAGGCTGGTTTACTCAAAATCACAATCCCAGCATTTCAAAGAAGCTAAGTAATTCTTTATGTTTAAATACCAAGGAAAATAATTTATCCAATAAAAGATTTTAAACTGAATAGTTCTGTTAAGTTCAGGTATAGGCAAAAGGTAAACTCTCTTACAGCTAAACAACAACTCATTATCCGAACAGAAAAAAATATATATTTTTCCATGTATATTTGTCAGGTAGTATGTTATATGCATTACATTCTCCTATGTTTTATATAGTCTAACAAAATATTTTCTTGTATTTTCTTTTAAACTAGTTTATTTCCCTTTCAAAGCTGCATTGGAATATAATTCTTCTAGAAAATCAAAGATGGTAATCCATAATGAGACAAATGAACCAAAATGAGATTGTTGTTTAAATTGTTTCAAGTTAGACTAGTACATTATCCGAAAAGGAATCCAGTCAATGGACAGCATAAAATGTTATTGTTTTTCTATGGAATATAATATTCAGAATAAAGAAATATAATCTCTTCTAATAACTAGGACCACTCATACACAAGGCTGTTCTACAGGAGTGATGTATTTAAGGAAAACACGTAGAGCTACTTAATGAATACACAATAAATTACTCAAGAAGTAGGTAGAATTTATAAACAACTGTGCTAGCAGATACTGGTGTGGATTTCATAAAGACAATCCATTTTAACTTGTGGGCTTTATAGCCATCTGACACAGAATATGTGGTGAACTTTCCCACAATAAAATTGTTTAGGACAGCTTTGAATTACATGAACACAGGTTATAGTGGGGAATAAGGAGGCTCTATGTTTTTGTAAAAGAAATTTTGAAAGCATATATGGACATCGTAATTACAATAACAGAGCCTAACAAAAACAATTCTTGATGAAAATATTTCAATACTATTTTAATTCTTATTAAATAGTATTGATAAGTATTAAATCTGTTTGATATCTATTTTTAAGGAATACATACAATTTAAACTGATTACCTATAGATATAGAATAATGACCATCTGGAAAGAACAAATTCATCTCTTCAGTTTGATTTAGATTATAAACAGTAACACTACATTCTGTGAAGATTCATATGAAGATAACAAGATTGTAGGTCGATGCTACTAGTAAATATTTAGGCTGTTTAATTTGAAGTTGTATTAAGACTAGTTCAAATAGTAAAGCAAGGGATTAATAGCAACCACAAACAAGCTAACAGAAGATGGATATTGTTATTTTATCATAATGGTTATATAAGGGTGAGAAGTGCACATATAATTTAATTTAATTCTAGCTTTATTATCTGCAGATAAAACTTTTTATTAGTCCTATATAGGGTTCAGGAAAGGAGTAGTGTATTACCACATGATACAAATGCATCCTATTTATGATATTAACATTTTTTGTATCTTTACATTTAATGTTATGGAAGGCAAATTTTGTTCTAAGTACATTACACTTAACTATAAATATGTATTGCTCTCACAGATAATTCTAAAAGGGCAACATCGAAAGTGAGTGTCCATTATGAAATTATTCAGTGATGTAAACAATTTTATTAAATCATGTTTGCAATAAAATGTTGTGATGCCTGAGAGTAAATCGGCCACTCTTTTCTGAAATAGACTATAACAGATATGTCAGCTGCAGTTAACCTTATAAAACCTTTAGCAGATAAACTAAAGAATTTGACCTAAAGAATATGTGGTATACTCTACAATATGCATCTACAATATGCACTTTTTCAATGGCATGAACATATGTGTGTGTGTTGGGATGTTTTTCGTGAACTGTTTAAATACATATATAAAGTTTAGACATAGGATATGAGGTGTGCAGCAGACGTGAATCAAGAACTGTAATTGTGCTGCTGTTTAATTCTGCAATCTGTGACTATTCCTAGACTAGGAAGAGCAATCAGTACGGACTTGAAAGAAGATAGTCAAGCAGGTGAATGTAGAACTGTTTAACCACTTCTGTGTTTTCTGTATGGAAAAGAAATAAGCCAAATAGCTGATGAACAGCACAGCCAGAGCAAAAAAAAAAAAGATAGAACTAATCTAGAATCTGCAAGTTTTGCTCTCTGCATGTATGTCTGCATTTAGTAATTCAGCTACTGTATCATAGGACTCAGTAATTCTACTCAAGAATAGCAAACATACAGTTTTCTTTCTTGCAATCTATCTGGTTAAAGGATTACTTTATGTTTCCCTGTGCAAGTTCATATTAGTCAGTATATTTAACTGTTAACTGTGCTGTTTATCTCATTATTTCTTAAAAATATTTTTTATTTATTCACTTTTTTAAAAAGCTTGTGGATGGTCACCGATTTATTAATTGATAAGATAGTATTTTTTGATAAATGGTGACAAGCTACTGGTACCCACATCTAATTGGCCAGACTGCTCTGCTACACAATATCATTTGTATTTATAGTTATATGGCTTACTAACAAGAGTCAAACAGCAACTGGAAGGTCCCCAGCCAGGTAATCTGGGGTGGTGGCAGTTTACTTTAATAAGCCAGAACAGTGTTGTACAATATTACCAGCCCTGTCCTGGAATTAATATCTGTGTGTGTGTGTGTGTGTGTGTGTGTGTGTGTGTGTGTGTGTGTGTGTGTGTGTGTGTGTGTGTGTGTGTGCATGTGTGCGTGCGTGTGTGTGTGTGTGTGTGTGTGTGTGTGTGTGTGTGTGTGTGTGTGTGTGTGTGTGTGTGTGTGTGTGTGTGTGTGTCTGAATTTAAAAGTTTATTCAATGTACAGTTTCTATGGGCAAGTGAGCAATGGAAGGCTCTGAAACCCAGAGAGAGTGGCTGGAGATCTAGGCAAAACACTCTGACAGGGTTTTCAGTGTGAAGTCTATTTTTGGGTGTGATGGTGTAATCTCATGCCAAGCATAACTGTGTGTATTCCTTGCATAATCTTGAAGCGAAGCTGCACTGGCTGTATTGTTTAGTGATGATTCATATTTGCATCCTCCCCCCTTGGCAGGTCTGCAGAGTTCACTATCGCAGTCCTCTGAGGAGGAATCCTGTCAGATTCCCAACTTACTGGTGCTAAGCATCATGTCTTTGCAGGACTGGCCAGCTCAATCTCTACTGTATAACACATAGTTCCCCCACTGGATGTCACCTTATGTGGCAAGCCAACCCACCTCCCTTCTCCCAGGATGAATCAGCTAGCACCATCCACTCAGTCCTACCCTCCTTGGTCAACTGCCATAAGTGGGCAAGCCACTAGTCAAGCTCAGGTTACCTATAGAACAGTCAGGGCTTTAGCACTCTACACCATGGGGATGACTAGCAGTTATTTTATGTTTTAGTTGGAATAAGTTTAGGAAACAGTCAGACATGAGCTCTGAAGACTATACCAAGATGTCAGTGTCACAGCTTACTAAGCTGGATGTGATAGCAGCATTGTATGTATCTGGAGTGTAGCCCACTTAGAGTTGACCTAGTAGTCAGCAACGTATAGACAGACATAAATAATAATCTAGCTTTTGACTATTATATGTCTACAGCAGTGAGGAAATCATTCTATGTTGCATAACTTGTAAACAAAGGTATGGCATCTAAGTCCAAGGATGTCATTGGTCCACTGTATTCGGCATTCATCAGCCCTATCTTTGAGTACAATGCCCCCTTTGGTATGTACGTAATCAGGCATATCCAACAATTGGAACATCCCCAGAGGTTCCTCAATAAAAGAATACAGGGTGTAAGTAAAGTGTCCTATGCAGACTGCCTCAAGCCCTATTCCTGTATATTGTCTCCTACAGGCTTTTGAGAGGAGATCTATGCCTGGCATACAGGGCATTGTCAGACCCCACCCTGATGGACCTCCTGCATATCCACAAAACAAACAGCACCAGAATTATCCATTCTAAAGACTTTAATCTTGCCTGTGATATAAGTAGGACCTGATGGATAACAGGTATGTATCACAGAGACTATGGAATAGACTCCCCAGCCATGTGACGCAGAGTTCCTCCCTAACCCAATTCAAGTGCAACTTGGACATTTGGATGGTGAAGTGGAAATTCATCCCTGGTTTGGCACCTATGTCTCTAATGAACACAGGCAACCTGTAATGGTTCATCTCCCAGGCCCCTGCTTACACTTATCAAGGATATCAGTAAACTTGTCAGAGATTTTGGATGCATGGCTAGGCTTAAAAAGGTCCTTGTAGTCCTTAGCCTAGTGAACCTATGAACTAAATCTAGTGACAGCCATGGAAGGTGCTGTGGGTGTGCACTATGCAGGAAAAGGACAATCCAACCCATCCCCAGCTCACCTTAAAACCCAGTTGCCATTAAAGGGATTTTAGCTATAGTTGAAATGTTTGGAGCTTGAGGTCATTAAGACAATATGAAGCAGCTAGAGGCACAGGAGATTGGGAGAAGCAGTAATAGCATGACATGAAGATACTGTTCCTTCACCAAAGGTAAGTGAATACTGGGGAGAGTGAATGACAAGTCTTAGCTGCCAAGGTAGATACCAAATTATTTCCATAGTATTTTCACAGTATTAAAAGAGGGATGCCCTTTTTAATTTGGGCATTTAAAAGGTTGTGTAATCAAAACTATATTTACCAGGAGCAGTGGGTGAGGTCTTTAATTCATCTGCTCACAGGTAAAGCAATGCATATTGTATCAAAAATGACTGACAAAGTTGTTTCATTTATGATAAAGTTAATGTTTTCTGAGTGTTTTAAACTGACTTGTGAAGCATATAGAAGAAATTGAAAGATTATAGAAGAAAGGCAGATGACAGTATACATAATTATACTGCAGCAATAAGCACTTACTGTCTTATGCGGGTAACTAAATGAAAAAGCACTACATTTGAAAGACTAACAGACCTTCTGCTGAGAGCACAAGCACTTAGTAATCTGGCTGAGGATATGACAATTTGATTGAAACAGGGAGTTTAACAGTGTTGATCAGATAAAAGAAGGAGGATCTCTATCTAGCAAGCAGGTCACAAATATACAAAGAGGTGGCACCAGCACTACATAAGAGTATAAGGGGACCCATGCCAAGGAGTTGGGGTGAAATGTTTTCAGTGTAACCAAAGGCAGAGCATGTGAGGTACCACTGTCCATTTAGACAAGGTGGGGAATAAAAGTCACAGAAGACCGCAAGTAAGGGAGAAAACCACACACCACAGCCAAGAGGTATACAGCCTCAGACATAACTATTATTAAGCCTGCAGTGTTTAAAAGGGAGCAATATTTTCCTGGGCAGTTCACTCCAGTTAGGGCATTGGAGAGAGATATATTTTCAGGTATCCTTGACCAGAATTTACTTGGCTTGGGAACATATCAAATGAGCAAGCAGGTGGCAGTGTTTTGATGACATCCCAGTGGATATTTTAATAAGGAATCATTTTGATAATGCATTAATTTGTGTACATGTGGCTGCATACAGGCAAGCATGGAGGCAAGCATGTGAGGAAAGCAGCAGGGGTAAAACTCAGTTACTAGCAGCATCTCAAACCAAGGCTGGTGATGTGGCAATTTTTGGAGGGATTAGTTAGTGGCAGTTACCCTGAATCTGAACAACAGATGTTGAAAGGAGTTAGATGATAATAGCAAGCCTGGGTCCGAGGCACTACTGTCATAAGATACTAGACTTCCTTTGGAAGACATGAGATGACATGAGATGGCAACAAAGAAAGAGCTGAGACAAACCCAGCTGTCAGACCCTACTTTACAGAACCCGATGAAGGTAGCCAAGGAGGCTTCTAATCACAGTATTTCCTTTTCAGGCCACATGTGTATAAGTCATACAAAAAGAATGCTTATGCAGAATCTTTATTGGTCAGGTATTCCAAAAGATGCGACAGAGTTTTGCAAGATATGTGATCTATGTCAGAGGGTTAGCAAGGCAGTACATAAAGCTGAAGCTTCTTTGATGCCTTTGTCTGTTACTGAGGAGCCATTTCAGAGAGTAGCTATGGACATTGTGGGGCTTCTTGGTACCCCAAGCTCTACACATAAGAAGTATATCCTAGTGGCGGTGGACTATGCTGCTAGATACCCTAAAGTGGTGATTCTGTTGTCTCTTGAAGTAGTGAAGGTGGTAAATGCTCTGTTAAACATTTTCAGCAGGGTAGGCTTCTCAAGAGAAATACTGACAGACAGAGGTTCCAATTTCCTGCCCAGTTTGTGGAAGTGTTGTGGAGTGAAACTTTAAAAAACTACCATTCATAGACTGCTGGTCTGGTGCAGAGTAAAGACCATGCTGAGAGCATTTAAGGACAGTTCAAACAAAAGTGGTACAGGTAGTTACCCCATATTCTCTTTGTATACAGAGAGAGATGTTTAAGGAATCCATAAAATTTCTCTCTTTGAGTTGCTGAATGGTGACAGTGTGAGAAGGTCCCTGGATTTTATTTTTGATAAGTGGGAGGATGACTGCCATTCTCACAAGTAATCTACTGAGCAGTATGTCTGAAAATTCAAGATCGGGTTTAGGAAGCAGAAGAGCCCCTACTACAAGCAGCAGCAAAAATTCTGTAGTGGCCAAATAGTCAGGGCCATGGACAATTCTGTTAAGTAGAAAGTCATAGTATTTGTTCCTGTTTGACACAAAAAAAGTGCAGGCAGCATGAAAGGATCCTTTCAAAGTTGTGAGAAAAGTGAGTCTTGTTAACTACATGGTAGAAATGCCACAAGGAGGAAGAAACACAAACTCTACCACATTAACAAGAAGCCCCACCAGGATAGAGTGACAGTAGTACTCAGTATACAGTAAAGTTGCCACCAGGAGACAGAAGCACAGATTCTACCACATTAACAAGAAGAAGCCCCACCACAATAAAGTGACACTGGTGCTCAATACCTGCAGTGGATTATGAAAAGATTCGAAGGGGGAATATACATCTTTTTAGTGAGTCTTGATCTGTACATCTCAATGACAGAGGTAGCCCTTTCACATCAGTTATCTCCTACCCCATTTCAGGGCATACAGACAATTCTACAGAGGTTTGGAGACATGTTTACTAATAAGATTGGTTGTACCCACCTGGTAGAGCACCATATGGACATGGAGCCCCAAAGCCCATCATATATGCCCCTTATAGTGTGTCTGAGTGCATCAAGCAGACTGTGTGAGAGGAACTGCAGGAGATGTCGGAACTGTGATGATCCATGAATCCTGCAGTCCATCTGTCCCATCTATGTTGCTGGAGCCAAAGAAAAGATGGCAGCAGCAAGTTATGTGTAGACTCTAGAAATAGTCCCACATAGTCAGATTAATACCCGAGATCAGACTGTGGATGAAGGTAAGGCAGTGCATACAGCCTACCTCAATCTGGCCAAGGCCTTTGATACCATTCCTCACTGGGGAATTATTGATAAACTCACCAAACTAGGCATCAACCCCTGTATCACTAGGTGGGTTGCACAGAACACAGAGTGTGAAAGTAGAAGACTCCAAGTCAGACTGCGGACCGGTCACAAGTGAAGTCCCACAGGGATCGGTCCTGGGTCCTCTCTTGTTCGGCATCTACTTCTCAGAAGTTCAGGCCAAAACAAAAGGACTTTGGCTGACCAACTTCTCAGACAACTGCAAGCTGGGAGCTATGATTAACTCCCCAAGTGATGCAGACATCCTACAGAAAGGCCTCACTGAAACAAATGACTGGTGTTGAAACCATGGCTTTAAGCTTAATGCCAAAAAATGTGTCGTCATCCCCTTTGGTAAAAACTATGTTCCCACTAATTACCACCTCAATGGGAGCCCACTGAATGCTGAGGGCATTATAAGAGATCTGGGGATGCAGGTTGACAGCAACCTCTCCTTCAACCACCATATTGCCACTGTGGTCAGAAAGTCCTTCTGTGTGGCACATCTCATTACCAAGGGTTTTGCATCCAGGAAGAAAGAGGTCATTGTCTCTCTCTACTCTTGACTATAATGCCCCATTTGGCATGTACCTCAATAGATACCTGCAACAGCTGGAGAGGCCACAGAAGTACTTCACAAAGAGGATCCTAGGCATTAAACACATGTCCTACATGGACAGACTTAAAAGACTCCAGCTATTCTCTGTTTCTCTGTCTCATATAGCGAGGTGATCTTTGCTTGACTTACAAAGCCACGTCTGACCCAGCTCTGTTAGAAATGCTACATCTAAAGAAATCCCAATCCCTCCACACCACACACTCCAGACACCTCAACCTCATTACCAGAATCAACAGAACATACCGGAGGGACAGGTTCCTCACCCAGAGAATGCCCATGCTGTAGAATAGACTTCCCATACATGTCAAGCAGAGTACCTCACTGTCCCTCTTCAAGAGAAATCTTGATGAGTGGATGGGTGATAGAAAGTTCACCCCTGGGATCACTCCAGTGGCTCTACTTGATAGAGGCACTGGGAACTAAACTCAGGCAGCATGATTCCAGGGCACTTCTATGGGCTAGGCTTGCAAAGGCTCCAGGGCCATTAGCCTAGTACACACATATGAACCTGTTAGATGAAGCCTTAGAGCAGCTGGATAAGTATCAAACTACTGCTGATCTGACTAAGGCTTACTGCTAGGTGTCTTTGTCACCTGCACCATATACTTCACACAACTAACCCATCTCAATTCAAAAGAGTCCTCAAAGATCACCTAACAAACAGTTGGCTCTGCTCCTGTACCACACCAGGATGATAGTATAAAACACCCCCTTACCCCACATTCCTACCTGCTAATACTTTACTCTAAAAAATACCTTACAATGTCTTCTGCTTTCTCCTATCTTCTATTAAGCAAATAATATAAAATATTGTTTTTATATCTAAGTACACGTGCCTTACTAATGTTTTTAATCTTACGTCAATATTTATGTGATTCCATTTATTGTACACCACTGACTTGCATTGTATATCTCAGACTTGTATTGTGCACCACAAGATTTCTGTATTCTGTGCTGTTTATTCTACAGAGGTTGTAATGAGGAACTTTTCTCCCAGGCTTCCACTGAAAATGGGCCACTGGCCCAGATGGACACTCCCAGTAAACAAACGTAAATAAATAAAATGAAATAAAATAAGAGGCCAAATTATTTAAACCCTTTTGGATTATGTGAGTTTAGCAAGATGTCCTTTGCAATAAAGAATGCCCTAGCAACCTTCCACAGGCTGGTAGGTCACATCCTAGCAGGAGCTAGAGACTGTGCTGTTGTTTAACTGGATCATATTGCAGTCTACAGCTGTCAGGGAAACAGTAGGTGCAGACGAGGTCTCAGCAGATATGATAAAGATATTGGGTGAGACAGGAAGGAAATGTCTCCTGAGGGTACTCATAGCAGTATGGAGAGAAAAGCGTATCCCAGATGGCAGGAGAATAAGCATACTAGTGCCAGTGTTCAAGAACAAAGCAGGCATTCACAATTCTGGGCAGTATTCAGGCATCAAACTCCTATCACACTGCATGAATCTTCTGGAGAAAGTGATTGATAAACAAATACACAGAGTAGTAAAAAGTAAGATGGAAGATGAGCAGCTCAGATTCAGATCAGGGTGCAGCACCACAGGCACAATATTTTTAGTGAGACCAATAGTTGAGAAGAAACTAGAGATGAAGAAAGAGTCCAAGTGGGCATTCCTAGACTTGGAGAAAGCATATGACAAGGTCCCAAGAAAGCTGATTTGGGCAGTCCTGCAGTAGTTCAAAGTTCTGGAAACACTGGTAGAATTAGTGCAGACTATGTACAAGAACCCAATGACTCAAATAGGAACAGCATTCAGTCTCACAGAGGAGTTCCCAGTGGGAGTAGGGATGCATCAGGGTTCAGCTCTGAGCCCACTGCTGTTCATTCTGGTGATGGACTACATTAGCAAACAGGTTGAAGGGGTTAGATCAACAAAGTTGCTGTATGCAGGTGACGAGGTATTACAGGCAGATGCTGAGCAAGAACTTCAGCAAAGTATAGGGAACTGGAATGCAAAACTGAAGACATATGGGATGAAACTGTGTACAGATAAGACAGTTGTAATGTCAGCAAATGGAGGAAATCAGAACAAGCTGAGGACTGAGATAGAAGGGAAGTTAGTGGAACAGGTTAACTGCTTCAAGTATCTGGGAGGGGTGGTTGAGGAAAAGAGAAATCTGAATGAGGAGGTCAAGACTAGAATCAGAGGGGCTCCAGCCAACTGGCACTGAGTGGAAGGATTAGTCTATGACACAAGAATGTCAATGAAGCTGAAAAGTAAAGTGTACAAAACAGTGGTGCAACCAATACTACTGTATCATACAGAAACCTGGGCAGTAAAGTAAAGGCAGAGCAGTTGTGGAAGCTAGAGGTGATGGAGATGAAGTGCCTGAGATGTGTAGTACGATGCAGAATATGAGACTGATGAAGAAATGAGGACATCAGAGCAGAAGCAAAAGTAGCTCCTTTGCAAAAAAGGTCAAAGAGAGTATAGATTACAATGGCTTGGACAAAGAAGATTTGGGACTGATAGGAAGAATGTAAGAGAAAATGAGGGAATCCAGCAAAGAGGTGGATAGATTGCATGAAAGAAGATATGTGACAGTCAGGCATGAGCATTGAAGAATGCAGGAGAATAACCTTGAATACAGAGAGAGAGAGAGAGAGAGAGAGAGACGGTGACAGCAGACAGCACACATCACCTTGGCTCCATGTAGAAAACGGAAAAAAAAGGGGTTGATGATAATGATTGATGACAATGATTGCAGTCTACAGCTAGTCCTAGCAAGAACATGTCTGAAGTTTAAGGAAGGTATTGGACAGACTGAAAAAGGCAGGGTTAACTATCTAAGCCTAAAAGTGCCATGTAGGAATGACAGAGGTGTCTTATTTGGGTCATAGAGTGAGTAGTTGAAAGATTCAGCTAGGAGCTATCAAGGTGAAGATGCCTTCATGAATCTTTCTAGTAAGGAATCATACCTTTTCAAGCTCTTTCAGGTAGCTTGTTCAAAGGCTATAAAATGCATTGTATGCAATAATGTATCATATCAATGAGGTACAAAGGGATACAGTGTTCTCTCAGGAGTGACTAGAAATATTCTTTAGAATTATATGGGCAATAGAATATGCTTTTCTGACTTTGGAAGTACACATTTTTGATAGGTTCATAGGTAATTGCTAGGGTAGCTGCCCTTGTGAGCCATTTTATGCCTAGCCAGTTTCATTTTTTTGTGTTTGAAATAACCTACCCCATTGATTAGACATTGACCTTACCCCTCCCGATTGATAATTGTAGTGATGAGAATAACTGGGATCATAATAAGTAATTTAAGGATGGGATAAAGCATTTAGGAGTGCCTCTCTCTATTAGCAGTACAGGAGGCAGACCTGGGGTAAATTTTCTGTTTTCCATCCATAGCTCTAAGCTGAATATGGACAGGGCTGTTTTATGGCGATGGGGAGTCTATTCCACAGCAGTTGTATCCTCTGTGAGATGTACCTCATTTATATATTATTGTTCAGAGTTTAAATTGTTTTCATGATGTTTAAGAATACGTTTTTCACTGAGTCATGGTAAGATTCAATCAAAGCCAGCCAAGGTGGATGCAGTTCAGGTTAGGCCTACCTCTGCTACTAAGAAACAGACAAATGTATTAACAGGGAAGTAGGGTACTAGAGGAAGTTTTTCATACACTGTGATATGATAGCTAATCCCCTTATAGATTGTACTGGAAAGAAAAGACCAGATAAGATTGTCTGGACTCCTGTATACATTCCAAACATTGAGTACATTCTCCTGTGTTAGCTAGCTGCCAACGACAATAAAGAATTTGCTGTGCAGGTAGATACTTCAAGCTGTGGGATGAGGACCATACTTAGCCAGCTTTCCTTAAAAAGAGAAGAGCAACTCATAGTGTATTTCAGCTGCAGACTTCAGTCCAGAAAGGAATCAGTGCAGCTGCAGGAGTGTCTGATCATAATCTAGGCTCTATAAAAGATTCAACCGTACCTGCTCAGCAGGGATTTCACTGTGGTTGCAGACTATAACCCTTTTAAAGTGGTTACATAGGGCAAGCAAACAAAATGGAAAGCTTCTTATATGGAGTTTAGCACTGCAATTCTATACCATGATTACCCAGCATAGGAATGGTAGTGCTAAAGCCAGTGCAGGTTATCTGTCAAGACAGGGAACATTGAAGTGCACCAGAAGTGCACACCCTCATCTCAAGCATCATATTATAAGAGTGTGTGTTGAAAACTTACTAGATTTCTAGATAGAAAGAGAGAAGATGCCACTTGGGATAGTAAATCTGCCACTCTTTTTTTGTTAGACTGTAACAGATTTCTCAGCTACACTTAAGTCTTATAAAACCTGCAGCAAGAAACCAAAATATGTTACTGAATCTGCAATGTATGTGTTTAAGTAGCATTAAAATATATGAGAATGTGTGACCTTTTTCTGTGCAATGTATAAAAAGGTATATAAAGTTTTTAACTGCCTTCCAGTGGTATATACAGCAATTATACATATGATCTGAAATGTATAGCAGACATGTGAAACAAACACGTTAATTATTATATCCTGTGACTACAGGAAGCTAATTCTGTAAAAATACAGTTAGTAAATACAGATTGATTAGCAGGTGAATGTGAAACTCTGCTTATAGTTTCTGAATGAAAAAATATAAACCAAATAGCTGAATGAATAACAGAGAAGAGTGAACAGCCAGAGTAGGAACTATTACCTAGGAACTTGTAGTGTACATATCTGTGTATTTATTTCTGCACTTACATCTCTGCCTGTGACATCTTCTTAAAATTCAGCCAAGTTAATTTAGGACTCAGTAATTTTAGTTAAACTATAGCCCAGAGAGGTTTTAGTTTTAAACAGATGTTTTACTTTCTTGAAACCTATTTGTTCAAAGTGATGATTTTATGTTTTCTTTGTGCAAGTTTATATTGTTCTGTATAATTAATAAATTATTAACAGTATTCCTTAACTCATTCTTTCTTAAGTATTTTTCTAATTTATTCATTCTTAGAAATCTTGTGGCTAAGCATTTAACATATGTATTAATTGATAAGACAGGATTTATTGTTAAATGGTAACAAGCTGCTGACATCCACCACTAATTGGCCATATTGCTCTGCTGGTGCATTGCCATTTATGTTTATAATTATTTGGCTTATTTTCAAGATTAAAACAGTAGCTGAGAGTTCCTAGTGAACTAATCTGGGATGGTCATGGCAGTTTAATACCTTCATCTAGGAGACATTGGTGAGAAAGGGGTCCAAATAGCTAGCCAAAGACAGTGTTTAGTAAGGTGTTAAGTATGAAATCTATTGTTGGGTATGAGTAGTGCAGGTCTATACCTAGAGCATCAGTATATATTTCCTGCATTCTTTTGAGGCCAAGCTGCACTTACTAAGTTGTTCAGTGATTTATACATGTGCTGTCTTTTTTTAAAAGGACAATCCTAGAGTCTATAATTCTGACCGAAAGAAACTTGTCCTGATACCTCCCAGTTCTCACCACCCACTAGGGTTGCCACCTTTTCAAATGGCCAAAGTGGGACATTTTCGGGACACACATCAGATTTTACAGGCTGACACATACCCACGGTCAGTACAAAGGATATAACTTAACTTTTTTCCTAAATAAAAGCTTATTCTTGTAGCAGTTTAGTTGCTTATTATGTTTCTTGTAACATTTAGGTATTTTAGATGCAGAAATAACTATTGTATGCAACTATTACATAAAATATGGGACATAATTATGTCCTACAATCTCAGGACATTTGCCCTTTTTAATATTTTTTGTCAGGACACAACTGCCCAAAGAGGGACTGTCCAACCCTACCACCCACTTATCATGTCATCACCAATCATACTCCTGGTTTCAGTTTACTTTATGCTGCCCTGTTTTTATTCTCCCTGGTGAACACAATTAGCAATGTTCAGTTCCTGTCAAAACTTTCAGTCCCTGGTCACTGGGAAACAATAAGGTTATTACATTTTTGTTTGCGTTTGCAATTGGGGTGGTTAGGCAAGACTCTCAGCATTTACTTTTTATGAATTAATCAAAAAGCTAATCTTAATTGTGCAGCTCTTTATTTCCTTTATTTATTCTGCATAATGTAAATACAAGCAGTGTAGTCAAAAGAGTACAGTTTAGTCAATTCATACTAAATCTTAGCAGTCGCTTGACGTATTCCCCTTTCTCTGTAGTAATGCAGTCTCAGAATTAGTGTGTAAAACTATCACAGGTTGACATAATGTACAGGACCCATTGTGACAGTAAGTTTTGGACTTTGTTGTTTAAAATGAATCTTTTGTTTGCATCATACATATGTTTTTTTATAGCAGATCTGAAAACCATTACACTTTGCCAATATTCAGAGATCAAAAAACAAAACATGAAAGAAAAAAGAAGACTGTTTCTGCTAATGTTCAAAACTTGCATAATTTTGATACTTTCTACAGAGCAAGTGGCAGTCATGTATAACATCATAGCACTTAACTAGCATTCAGAAATTCACACAAAATAAAATATGAAATAAAATGAACAGAAAACACTGTTTACTGATGTTTTGGCTTTCCAATGCTCATATGCTTTCCTGCAAGATAATAGCAAGAGAGGTCATAAAATTCCCGAAAGGCTACTTTTCTCTGAGGATAAAAAGCACAGGTGAAACTAAAGAATGACTCAGTGAGAGCCAGTGAGACCTGTTGTGAGTACAACTGCACTTTGAGATGGAATTTGGCTAAGACCATTGAAACCTCCTGTAAGCACCCCTTCCCCAACCCCTGCAGCCAAAGCTGAGACATACTCAAAAAGCCAGACTGAAAATGTAAACAAAGACCAGAATCAAAACCAAAAGATCTCTGAGACTTTCCCTTTAAACACCTACTTATTGGATATGTTTCAAAGCTTTTAATTAAATGCAAATGTTCTTGGAAAATGTCATTTCTATCTAGTCTAGCCCAGTTATTGTACCTTGGGGTATAATATGCAAATTCTGTCTGAGTTCCTACTGCTGAATTCACATCTTCTATACCAAATATTTTCATACATTTCTTCAGAAATCTACTCTCTTTTGTTATATTTTGCCTTCTAGGTCCTCGTGATACATCCTCCCAAAAATGTCTGATGTTCATAATAGCATTTTATGATGAAATAGAAATATATGCCAGTTTAATCCTCCTCTCTTGTCAGTAGCCCCTTACTACCACAAATCTACCATTATTGTCTCTTTTTCTCTATTCTATCACTTTTGGAATCTCACTAGCAATTAGTATAATTACTCCCCTTTTCCTTTGCCCATGATATTCTGCTGAATATCCACATGAAATATTTTCTTTGTCAACTTCACATGCTCATTTCTTTCCAAATTGCTCTCTTGAAGTATTGCTATTTGCACTCTGTAGTTCTTAATATAACTCAACACTCTTACCTTTTTTACTATACCAGTAAGGCCATTTACACTTTAAGATAATACGGATAGTGTAGCCATTATGATAAAAATCTATTGTTCCCACCTATTATACATTACATTTTTTTTAATTTGCATTTCCATATTTTGTGTTACATGTACACACTAATGTTTGGCAGGCTGATTGTGCAGTTGTTTCTTCTCATCTCCATTTGAACCCATGTGATATTTTCAAGACTTTCTGTTTTAATGAAACCTTCAAACAAAAAACTAAATAGATTTTCCAAACACCCCATCCCCTCTTAGCTTAGAACAAGCACACAAAACTATGTACATCTTCAAAAAATGATGTTTAACCTTCCAGATAGGAACAGTTTTCCCAAATTGACAGCTGTACCCACAGGCATTGCCAAACCTAAAAAGAAGGTTGCCTGTGCTCCCACTTACACTAATTGTTGTCTGTTCTTTTCTTATCTCTATTCCCCTCCTAGATGTTAAAAACAGCTTTTTTTCTTTCAGAAAGTATTACATTTTAGCCCTGAGAAAAAGTACATTGACTATCTTTAAATAAAATTTAATAATACAGTGTACTAGTACATGCATTAAAGTATTAAGGCTGCTAGGGGGCTGCCATGGCTTATTCACTTCCCATAATTTTAAACTTTATTTTTTACTGAACTTTGTACCTTTACATTTTATATTTGATTCATCAAAGAATGGTCAGAATTCTCAAGATTAATTGCTTGCACCTATAGACAGCTTGTCTCCATGGAAAAGTACTCAGCAATAAATATTTGTAAATTTCACTCACAGCAGAATGTACAGCTACCCTCACCTACAGACAACTTAACTCACACTGAACATCTGCTATTGGTAAAAAACAAGCTAGTATCTTTGCAGTTGTTAAGAAATTTAGCATTTTTTATGGCTTTCATCATTTTGTCTTATTTGCTTACGTCAAAGGCATTAATCCAGACATTCACCCCTGTAAAAATATTATAAAAAAATCTTAATTATATTTATAATGTAATCAGTGCACTTTTACACCCCACCCCAACAGCCCAAGATCACAACATATTAACATTAAACTTGCTTTTGTCCAGCCTTTCTACTCTTGTTATACTGTAAAGATTATATTTCTTACAACTAAAAAAAAGTACTTGTTTACTTTAATATCTTCAGCATATACAACAGTAACTGAAAAGACTTTGCCACATTTAAAATACCCTAACTGCACACTGTACAAAACTGCTTCACTACATAAAACATGCAGTTTATATCATGCAATGCTGTATACAAATAATAAAGAACAAAATAATTTTACGTACAGTTACATTCTCCCCATTTCAGTGTCTTTCTAAACATTAATGACATAAAGTGGGTTATATGTTTTACAGTGTACTCATAAGTTTAACAGAATCAACAAAAGCCCTTTTTCAGCCACTTTCTCTTGAAAAGCCATGTTCCATAATGTGATCAATGCATTATAGTCTCCCATTTATTCACTAATTTCAGTGCTGTTGATCTTATTCAAGTTCATCTGCATCTCCCAACACCAGGCACTGGATGAAGTCCGAGGTACTCCTGATTCCTCTAGTCAACGCATGTGCATTTTTCTGTCTCTAAAGCATTTTCCTTTGGAACAGTGGAAACGTTTTCAGTGGCGAATTCTCTCTCTTAACCTTACTATCAGAAGAATGAGAAGTAGTGCCTCCTGCTTACTGACTCACTTTTGTTAAATAAACTTTTTTTATTTCCTACTTAGTCTGTCATGCATCAAATAATGCCTTTGACCCTCCAGGAAAATAACATTCTGAAGACAGCTGGCCACAGCAACTTGCATCTCACACTTGCCTCTGGATGTTCCCTGATTGCACAGTGAGCAGTCATTTTCTACAATCACTCTGCTGTCTCCAGTTTTTAATACTTTGCCTTTCTGCCACAGTTTAGAATTAACCGTTTCTGCTGGCATTATTTCATTTTTACTAATATAGGTTTTAGCTGATTTGCCATGGCCATGTTTGGAACATACACTCAATATGCACTTTCAATTAACAAATCCTACTGTGGAACACAAGTCCAGTTGCTTATTTGTGCTTTCCTAAAATTAATAGTCTGCTCCTTCCAGTTTCTCTAGTACAGCATAAAATCTCGGGTTTTCTGTGTGAGCTCTGTCTTCTAACTCTTCTATTTATTTGAAACAGCTCTTCTTGAGAAGCCTCAACTCAGCCAGCTTTTTCTTCATTTCACCCTCTGATTTTTGTAGTTTTATCAGTTCATCTGAACAGCTATTTAAATCTTCTTCTATTTTTTCCGGCCTTTTCTTATTTGAGTTGATGTAGTCCTTCAATATTTCATTTATTTTAATCACCTGGGAAAAGACTTAAACATTGCCTGCAATATAAACAGGACCTGCTACAGAGACAGGTATGTATCTCAGAAACCACCCCATCTCTGGAACAGGGGTATAGCCTAGTACGTACCCATGAAACTATGAACAAGGCTCCCCAGGCAGCTGCCAAGGGTCTAGTGCTAGATGGTGGAGGGTGGCTATCAGTGCACTACCCCCATCATTCAGGCAACATCATCAAAAAATGTTTTGTGTAAGAGTGACATGTACATGCTAAATTCCATGGTTGTTCATCAGTACAGTCAATTAATTAATTAATATTTTCTAGTCACCTTCTGACCTGGTATCCAGTAATCTTTCACCTTCAAGAATTTCACACTTGCTTTGACCTTTGACTTTTTCTATACAGGGGTCAAGCAGTGAATAGCAGATTCCATTTTTTTACTATGAGAGTTCTTTAAAAATGTAGAAAATTTTCATAATTTGTCTTGTTTTGTCATGTGTTGAAGCATTTTTCTCTCTGCTCTTTCATCTTTGTTATTGCTTAAATTACTCCATCTACATTGACCACATTTTCACACATCCACAGTGATGTAGATTGGATTTCTACCTGCTGTCTATAAAGTGTCTCACAGCAAAGCATTTAGGTTGTGTATTTGATAAGAGAGACAAAAGAAACTAAATTTTATCAATTCTTTTTAAAGTAAGTACATATTTACACGTGTATGTTTGTGGTAGTGGACACTGTATTCTGTAGTGTAGTGTATGTGTAATCTCGAAGGAAGGTAGCAGTTAATTCACTGAATTCTGCCTTTTTAAGTCAGCCTGTCATACCATAAAAATGTTTCTGTGCTGCTGTGGTGTCTGTTCCAGTAAAGCGCTACAGCAATGAGTCAGGTATTTACACATCGGAGTCACACTGATCGGAATCCATCAACAGCTCTATACAGAGCAAACTGGCTGTATTCAGAAGCATCCCTATATCGTAACTACCAGGTCATCAAGCCTTCCCCTTTCCCACATCTGGCTTGTCCCCCTACAAAATCATTAGTTTTGGATGTGGTTAGAATTTGTCGATATTTTAGATGTTATGCTGTTTAGATTATTTTAAGTATCTATATCTGTATCTATATCTATATGTATCTATATACACATGCACACACACACACACACACACATATATATATATATATATATATATATATATATATATATATATATATACTATACTATACTATACTAAACCTATTCCCAATTCACCAATGCTGAACTAACTCTGGCCCTACTTCAGATGAAGAGACACAAACATATATGCATAACCACTTTCTACATTCTTCCTGGAGACAACATCCCCATTTTCAAGGATATCCCTTCCTGGTTCTCCACCAACATTAGCAATGAGACTATAATCCTTGGTGATGTTAATATTAAATGGACCACCATTCAGTCTCCTATAAACTCCCTAAACATAAACCTCTATAATTTCTCACAGCTAATCAACTCTACTACCAGACCCTCCAGGGACTACTCCTGTGATAGTACCCTTGATTGGATTCTGATCTGTCACCCTCATTACATCTCTGATAGTGGTACCCTCCGTGACTGTCTCAGCAATCACCTTCCCACTTTTGCTCATTGCCTTCCCTCCTCCTTACAACTATCTCATACTTATATCTCTACACACTCCCTAAAAAAGTTAAACCCTGATACCTTCTCTAACTCTCTAAAACACATAAACTGTAGCCCTCTAAAACCCCTCTCCCTGGACAATGATGTTACCTACTTCAATACAACATTCTTAAACCTTTTAAATACCTTTGCCACTTACAAAACAAAAAGTATTAAAAGCAACACTGCCCCTTGGTTAAACAAAGAAACCACAACTGTCATGTGTCTCTGAGACAAAGCCTGGAAATGCTACCAGAAAAATAAAACTCCCACCACCCTGAATGAATACAAACTAATTTGTAACAAAGTTAAAAAACTTATTGCATCTAACCACAAATCTTACTTCTCCATACTTCAAAATAACCACAAGACAAACTCTAAAAAATTCTGGAATGCTATCACCTCCCTCCTCATTCCCAGTAGAAAAGAAGACCCCTGCCCTGATCCAAATGCCTCCGACCTGGACTTAGCCACCCAATTTAACTCCTTCATTGACTCCATAGCCAAACTAACATCATCCTTCACTGATAATGCTACATCCTCATCTCTACTTTCCACTATCTCTTCTCCAAGCATTACCATCTCTCAACCCCTTCCCTTCTCCATCAAACTCATCCCTACATCTACCATAAAAAACTCCTTCTGAACTCGAAACCATGCTCCAATGCCCTTGATAACATTCCTTCCTAAAAACTAATGTCTTTCAGCATTTTCCAGTTAGGGGTCGCTACAGCAGAACTCCAGTCCTCTAATGATTGGCAGTGGATTTTTACGGTGCTGAGGTGCCAGCCCGATGCCCAACCTTCAAAGAAAGCACACCCATTCATGCATGCACCTACCTGCATGTCTTTAACGTCACTCGTCCATGGGGAGGACATGCAGACTCCACACAGAAAGTGCGCCAGCTGAGAATCGAACCAGAGAACCTTTTGCTGTGAGGCGACAATGCTAACCACTGCACCACTGCGGCCTATGATAACATTTCTTCTTAATTTCTAAAAATAGCTGCCGAAGCCATCACTTTCCCCATCTCCATTCTAATAAATCAATCAATCCAAGAATGCTATATACCCCAACTTTGGAAAAAGGCCTTTATCATTCCCCTTCACAAAGGGAGCAACAGCAATATTCCCAATTTTCGACCTATCGCCATCTTATTCCCCATCTCAAAAGTTCTTGAAAAATGCAGCCACCTACAACTTTTACCCTACCTCATAGATAACCACCTGCTTACTCCCACACAACATGGATTCAGACCTGGCCAGCGTACTACCACCACTCTCTTCTCCTTCCTTGGAACTGTCAAAAAGCTTGTGATTCCCGCTGCCTCGTGTCTACCCTCCTTCTGGACCTGTCAAAGGCCACTGATACTATCTCTCACAACCTTCTTCTATATAAAGTCTATAATCTTAATCTGTCTTTCTCCTCTACCAACTGGTTTACTAGTTACCTCTCCAACAGGCAACAAGCAGTCAAATGGAAAAAAAGCTACCTCCTTCTTCCTTAATACTCCTACAGGTGTACCACAGGGTTCCATATTAGTACCCTTACTGTTTAATATTTTCATAAATGACTTCCGCCAGACCATTCCTAATGCAAAACTTATCCAATACCCAGATGACTTTACAATCATCTGTTCTGCCACCTCCACCCTTGTAAAATTAACCCAGGATCATCTGTTCTGCCACCTCCACCCTTGTAAAATTAACCCAGGATGCCTTCTCTTCCACTGAACAATGGATGTTAGATAACCACCTAGCACTCAATGCATTTAAAACTAAACTTATGACATTTATTCCTTCTAAAAACACCACCATAGACAAAAACCTCATTCTCCATTACTAGTCAGAATAATACATCTCTCGAGGTAGTACCCCATGCCAAACTTCTAGGTGTCCTCATTGATGAACAGTTTAAGTTTGATACCCACCAACAAATGAATATTAGAAAAAAAAACACCAGAAACTTGGTATACTTTACCACCACAATCGCTACCTCACTCCCTCTACTAAGTTTGTTCTCTCTATCACATACCGCATTCCTTCCCTCTTATATGGTGCCCCACTTCTTACTAACCTACATTCTTCTCTCAAGACAAAACTCTCTTCCTCTTACAACAAAATGTCCAAGTTCACCCACAGGCTACAAATCCTCCACCCACCACTGCAATGCCCTTTACAAATTAAATTGGCTAGAGCTGCCCAATCATCTTACCTACATTCAACTCACCCATGCTCACAAACTTACCTTCAGTCCCTTTCTCTGCCCCTCCCTTGCCTCCACTTTCAAAATGCATCTACCTGATAGAATTCTAAGATCCAATAACCAGAATCTGATTGAACTGCACAAGCCTGGCCACCCATCAGGCAAACATCTACTATCCTTCTCTCTAGCACACCTTTGGAACTCCCTGCCACCTCTTATCCATACCACCCACAACCACTCTTCTTTAAGACCTTGTTTCACTCCCATTTCACATCCCTCTGAGAATGTTCCTGCTCTCACCTCACATAACTCCCTTAACATTACAACCTGTTTTCTCACTCCCCCTCGCTATCGCTTTTCCCACCTCACACTAAGGTACCTTTCTCTCTACCTCCTTACTTCTCTCTCTACTTCTTCTTACTAATCCCTCTTTGCACACTTTTACTCTAAATTCCTCCTGTCCCACTTACCCTACTATAACTCTCATAGGATACCAATGTGAAGCTCATTTGCCTCTGCTGTTATATTTCTATTGTATGAACAAATATATTTGTAAATATTTATTAATGTTTTTCCCAAGTTCTCTTTTAAATTTTTTTACTAAACTGTAATTTTTAATACTATGTTTCTTCACCTGTATTACTGTATTACTTAATTGCTAATGATTTGTTTTACATTGTACAATGTCTTTATGGAGCTTTTCTTCCCAGGACTCCATTGAAAATGGGCTCTTCTTGGCCCTATGGATCATCCTGCCAAACAAACTGCAAATAAAATAAAAAAATTATATATATATATATATATATATATATATATATATATATATATATATATATATATATATGGGACTTGGGCATTTGGTCAAAATGTTACATGGTCAGCATCTGTTTAATAGATCACATTTAGTTGTTGACTGCAAATGGTTAACAGGTGTACTAGATCAACAGTCCCTAGGTATGGGAGTACTTCCTTTCCTCTGGGATCATGCACTCTCAGAGTTAGTATACATAATTAGCAGGCAGTGTGGGAGTTGAAGGGGGATACCTATCCCCTGCAAAAACAATGTTATTAAGGGTTTTTTTGTTTTCACGTGACAAGGATTTTCCTCATGCATGTGCAGTTGCTTGTCAACTTTTTGTGGTCAAAATTCTTGCTGTCAAGATTGTTGATTTGTCGACCAAGGTAAGTACTTCCATGTACATGCATATGTGTGTGTGTGTGTGTGTGTGTGTGTGTGTATACATATATAAATATATATATATGGATAGATACACATACACACTCACACATACATGTGTGCATGCACTGTATTTACATTTGTGTGAGTATAAATGCATACAGTGCATTTTTGCATGTACCATGGACATTTATACTCATGCAAAAAAAAAGTCTCATTTTCATATCTGAGAAAGGAAGGAAAAAACTAAATGGAAAACTAACCATGTCTCTTTTTTAGCCCTTTCTTAATTTCTCCAAATCTTTTGGGTTTCTTATACCATGACAGGAATGGACCCCATTCCAAAGTCAAAGTATGTTTAAAGTTCATGAAAATAGTATTGTTTCAATCTTTGATGTTCAGCCAGAAGTGTTCTTCACAGCACCCGCAATGTGCCCACTAATGACTCTTTCTGCAATTCGTACAGGGTTACATGTATTGGTAACATATCTAAATATGACTGTATATTCTTTTTTATAAGATCCATTGCTCTTACTACTATTGGAACTGTCTGGGTAGCTTTCTTCCAAATTGCACTTGTTTCTTCCTGCAAATCTTGATATTTTATGACTTTGTGACTCCCTGTATGCAAGACACTCTAGTTACTGGGTGTGGCAATTTCAATGATCAGTGCTACTTTTGTCTTATTTTCATGAACTACTATATCCAGTTTTCTAGCATCTGTCTTTTGAACTGTTGGTAATGAGTGATCCCATGTGATGTAGACTTCATCATTTTCTATGATACTTTGTTGCTCATGTTTCCAGTGTGTTTCAGCTACTTCAATATTATAATGTTTGCACAATCCCCAGTGCAACAGTCTTGCCACATTATTGTGCCGTTCAGTATACAGTCCTTCTGCCATTAATATGTCACAGCCAGTAATGAGATGTGCAACTGTTTCAATTCGGTTTTACATAACCTATATTTGTCTGTTTCTTCCACATGTTCAATGGTGTTTTTAAACCAGTGTGTACGTAGTCCACTATATTGGGCCTCTAATATTAACCTTTCATCTCTTGGTTTGAGTTCACCTCTCCTTAACCATTGCTGCATTTGATCCTGATCAACATGAGGTTCTTCCAGATGTTTATTATACTTGCAACTATATTTATGCATTTTCCACATTTTTTTGCCTTCCCATCTGGCCTTCACCTTATATTATTTCATTTGTTTTTTTGGCACATTCAGTTGCTGCCTGATTTTTATCTACTTCTGGCTTGATTTCCATTCCTGCTTGACGCTGATATGCTTCTGTTAAACTAAGCAGAGAAGTCATCTTAGATTTATTCTCCTCATGTTTCAAAACTTTCACTATGTTTGGGTCTTGTGAGGTCAGTAGATATGTGTACAGTCCCACGATTGCAGACCTGTACATGTAATCATTTTCAAGGAGGCCCATCCCTCCTTCAGAACAGGGAATATATAATCTTGGTATGCACTGATATTTATAAATCATTTGGTGAGCATGAAGCATCCTTCTTGCTTTCCTGTCTAATCTATCCAACACGTTTTGGGGCCAGTCATTCCAAAACTGTATGTTAGGACAGGAAGAGCAATTTGGTTTATAGCTTGAATTTTGTTCTTAGATGTCAATGCTGTTTTCAGGATTGATTTAAGTCTTCTGAAGTATTCCTTACCAAGTTTTATTTGCATTTGTTCATGTTTTATTGTTGATCCTTCATCAGTTCACAAATATTTATACACTCCCTCTTGCTCATGTTCTTTTGTATCGCATTCTTGTCCCAGACTTATGTTTTCTTGGTTCTGCAGTTTTTCTGCTTTAAATGTTGCATTTAACAAGACCAAATGACATTCTTATATCATCTGAAAAAGTTTTGATAGTTTGCAATTGTGCTTTCAACTCCTCATCTAATGAGCTATACAGTCTTAAATCATCGACAAAGAGAAGATGAGAAGTCTTTACACTTTGTTGTTATCTAGCAGCCAAATTATAGCCATGGCCTAAGCTGTTAAGTAGACAGCTTAATGGTTTAAGTGCAAGACAGAATAGCAGTGTTGACAAAGAGTCACCCTGGAATATCCCACTTTGAATTTTTATCCCTGTGATAATAATTTGTCCTTTGTCATAGCTTAGTTGCAAAGTGGTCTGCCACTGTTTCATGGTCACTGTAATGCAGTCGATCAGTGTAGGGTATATCGTATACATTTTTAAGCACTCTTTTATCCATGACTGTGGGATACTATCAAATACTTTTTTGTGGTCAATCCACGCCATACTTAGATTCTTCCCCTTTTTACAGTTCTCCACTATGACTTTATTTAACAACAAATGATCTTTTGTTCCATATGACTTTCTTTTATTGCCCTTTTGTTCTATTGCCATGATTGAGTTTTCTTCTACATGACTATAAACTCTGTTGGCATCAATTCCAGTGTATAGTTTATACATAGTCGGAAGTCAAGTTATTGGCCTATAATTTTTAGGGCAGCTTTCAGGTTCACTCAAGTAGGAGTATTGTTTTTCCTGTTGTTAGCCAGGTTGGTGTTTGTTTGGGGTGCGCATATAAATAGTTCTTACTCATGGCTAAATCTTTATGTAAAGATGTTAATAGTTTTAACCAGAAGTTAGGTACTACGTCTGGGCCTGGGGATTTCCAGTTAGAGGCTTTTCTTAACTTTGTTTCAACCTCTCTGGCTGTTAGTTCATCCCATTTCATATCCTGTACCGTTAAACTTCTTATTTTCTCTTTTACGTCTTCTATCCATTTAGCATCTTTGTTATGTTCCACAGGATCTTCATAAATACTTCTCCAAAATATATCTATTTCTTCCTTTTTGGTGGTCTTTCAATACCTTTTACCTTGTTTCCCAATTCTGTATAAAACTTTTTGGATTATCAATAAATTGCTTATTTTGTACTTTTCCGTTATATTTATCTGTGTATCTTCTAAGTTTTTCCGTCTGTGTTGAGATTTTTAGTTTGTTATTTGCGATAGTGCATGATAGATCCTGATCTGTTCTAATATTGAACATTGCTTTTATTATGTCTATCTTTCTATGTATTTTGTTGATCTGTTCTCTCTTCTATACTCTTTTAACAATGACAATTCTTGCCCTAATTGCTTTATAGTTTTCTCTGTTTGATACTTCCATGATGGTATTTGATTTCTCCCCTTCCTTTCCCTCACTACCCTGTGTTCTTGTGGTAGCACTTTATCAGTTATTAAATTAGCTGCACAGTAATATATCCTGTTTATTTCTATTATATCACATAGATCCCTATGGACATTCCTAATTACTGTGTTTATTTGTTTTCTCAAACTTCTGACTTTTGGGTTTTTATTGACCTTTTGCAGTCTATTTCTTTCATTGAACTCAGTATGTCTGTGTGTCTCTATTAAATCAAGCAGCTCTTCTCTTCGCTCATTTTCTTCTAAATTGTGGCCACATTTTTCCTTTTCCATTTCCTGCAGGCATTTTATAGAAAGTTCTGTAGCATCCTCCTGTGACACATTCTCTTCACTTTCATCCTGTACCATCCGTTGCTCTGTCGTATGGGAACTCCCTGGCCTATCACTCCTCAACATTGACTGCATCAGAGTTTCCACAGTTTCATGTTCTTTCCCCTTGCTGTCCAACTACAAGTGAATGTTTATACTGGTTTTCTGTGGAAGGCTGCAAAATATCTTCATATGGCACCTGACCAATTGCTTCCCATTCCACTGGTTTCCCCTTAATGTTGATGTCCTTTGCTCTATCCTGTTGTGGTGCTTTCTGAATTACATTTTCTACATTGAATCCTTTACTTCACAGGTACCCCATAACCTCAGTTTCTATTTCTTTAACTCCTCCATTACTGATCTCCTTTTCCTCTTTGTCTTCTTATTTTTTGTATTGTAAAGTTTTCCATGTCTGGATTTCTTTACCTGTATTCCTCTTCAAATATCTTTGGTGTTGCTCTTTTTGTACTGATTAGTTTTGCTTTCTTCTTTGCATAAATAGTACACCATATTAAATTTCTTTTTCTTTCCCATGTCCATATTTCTTCTAAAGATGTCTCCTGATCTTTCTGTTTCTCCTTACTTTTGGGGGGTCATTCCATCATGCTGTGATGTAACCTGTGTTAGACCTTCTACACCAAATCCTTCACTTCGCAGGCACTCCATAGCTTCATCTTCTATTTTTTTTAACTTCTGGCTTTTCATATACACTTTCAATAAGAGTAAGTTTCAATGTTTTGTTTTTGCTGTGAAATTCAAAATACACGCTTTAACTTTAATCGGAGTCTCTGAGGACAATGTAAATGTAAAGAAGTAAATAGTCTCTACAGTGACAGATGTGAGAGTAATTGTACTGTAAGTTAGGTAGAGATGGCCAAGCAAGGGGATATTGGTTTGGTTGGGGGGGGTGGTTCATTATTATGTCTAGGCCACCATTTGACCATGATCTGGTGCTGCTTGTAAAACCAAGTTTGATGGTAACAGACACATGGAATGTAGCAGCTGCCGTTATTTATTTCCTTTCCTCCGCCTGCTCCATCAGTGCATACGTCTTATAGAGATGTGTTTTATTTGATGAAATAAAACTTGTGTAGACATTCAATATACAGAGCTATAACATGGAAAAAACACAGATACCATACATATATTGTATGTCAATAGACTTTTATTTACAGGAGAAGGAGAAAGAGGGAAGAGTTGGGTCAACTGAGGGGGTATGAACATGGCTAGTGAGCACAAAAAGAAGGGGTACACCAGTTTTTCAGGTGTTAGCTGTAAATTATGAATTCTTTTACTTTTAGAGGTGGGGGACATTTTACATGATTTTTACTAAGTTGTGGACGTTTCCAAGAGGTGCCCCTGTGGAATGATTTGAAGTTAATAAAGCTTTTGGAGCTCATAAAAAGAGTATGGCAGTGAAATCTACCAAGCAGCCTGAAGGGACAAATATGTAGCACAGATGTCATTGTGAAGTAAATCTAGAGGTAACAAACAGTGCAGTAGAAGTAGGATGTCACGCCTTTAGGGTTCTGTTTTCAGAACTTGATTAGATAACATTAATGCAACAGAAACAGAAACTTCAGGATAATTTCTTGAAGATGTTTTAATATGACATTGTTCTGAATTAGAGCTATATTACCTGATACATATTTGCTTCTCTGCCTTTGGTCACATGCGATCTTATTTTTGATGTTACTCACACATTATGTTATATTACTCACACAGTATGATATGTTACTCATTCTTTTCTTTATGTTAATTAAGTTTTGTTGTTTGCTACAGAAAATATGTCTGCCTCAAGATATCAATTCATATTGTTCTTTCTGAGGGTGGATCTGTATATTAACTTACTATAACAATGGTCTTACATTTTGCTTAGTCTGTAGCCTATAGACATCCAAAAATAGTGTATAGGTATTAGGCAAAGAAAGCTTGATCATAGGATCATAGGATGTTACTAGGCTAATGGCCGTAGGGCTCTTACAAGCCTAACCAAGTTCTGCTCTTATTTCCATGATCAGCATCTATTGCCCCATGTCCAAGAGGGACATAGATGTAACCCTGGGATAAATTTATGGTTACCCAGCTAGTCATTCAGATTGCATTTGAAGAAGGCCAATGAGGTGCTCTGTTTGACATGAAGTGAGAGTCTGTTCCAAAGGTGTGGTAATCTCTGGCAGACAAATCTTTCCCTCCAGCAGGTTCTATTAATGTCACATTCCAGGTTAAGGTCTTTGGAGTGAGTAACCCGTATACCATTTGACTTGTGGATATGCAACATTTCCAATAAAACAGGGTCAGAGATTGCCTTATATGCAAGGCAGAGATTGCCTCTGAGTAGTCTGTATGAAACAGAATAAAGTGAAAGGGATTTCAGATGATCCACATAGGACAGATGCTGAAGACCTTGAATTTTCCTTGTGAGGAACCTTTGTGGTCTCTCCAATTGCTGCAGGTGCCTGGAAAGGTACATACCAAAAGGGGAGTTGTACTCAATTACTGGCCTGATGAGGGAAGAGTACAGGGAGGTTTTAATTTCTTTTTTATTTCTGGAGGCAATAACATTACTTATGAGATGAACAATACAGAATGCCCTTCTTACCACTGTGGAGACAGGTTGCTGTCAGCCTGTGTGCCCAGGTCTCTTACCACTGAGTGCATACTTAGTGTGTTGCTATTGATATTTAGATAGCAGGAATATCGTTCTTACTGAAAGGAATGATAATACATTTTTTTTGCATTGAGTTTAAGGCAATGACTTTGGAACCAATCATTTGCTTGTGTAAGACCCTCTTGTAGGATGTTGACATCATTTGGAGATTCTATGACCTCTCCCAGTTTGCAGTCATCAGCAAACTTTGCCAGCCACAGGCCTTTAGTTATTGCTTGTACTTCAGAGAAATAGATTCCAAACAGTAGAGGTTCTAGGACTGATCCCTGTGGAAAACCACTGGTTACAGGTCTGCTGTTGGAGGTGGATTCCACTGTTTTGACTATATGTGTTCTATCAGTGAGCCAGTTAGCAACCCATCTAACGATATAATGCCTGAGTTGGGATAGTGTCAAAAGTCTTGGCTAAGTCTAGGTAGGCTGTATGCACAGATTTCCCTTCGCCCAGGGCCATGGTTGACTGTCTTGAAGAAGTCCACCAGGTTTAACAGGCATGATCTCCCTTTGACAAATCCAAACTGAGTAGGGTCAAGTGTTTGGAGATTACCTATATCTTTGTTGATAAGGTCCATGATGATTTACTCTATGGCCTTGCAAATAAGACTAATCAAGCTAATACTTCTATAGTTCCCGGGGTCAGTGGGAACACCAACTTTGTGCAAGGGAATAACTGTGGCCACTTTCTTTTCAGATGGGCCCAAGCCAATTCCTAGACTATGGCTGAAAAGAGTACCCAATGATGTTGCTAATTCTTGTTAGACCCCATGTAAGATGCAGTCTGGGATACTATCAGGTTCTATAGATTCTGTGTTTTTGGTTTTAGAGAGGGCATTTATGACCTGCTGTTTAGAGATACAAGTTAGGGGACAGGAGGTAGGGATGTCATGGGGTACATCTGGTGGACAAAGGGGAGTGAAGTTTTCACAGAACCTGTAGGCCAACAGGTTAGCTGTGTCCACAGGCTTAATATATGTGGTATCATTAACTACTAGTTCGGCACATATCTGGGCCTTTCCTTTTAGATTACGGATATAACTAAAGAGTGCCTTATGGTTGTTCTTAGTTGAGGAAGCTAACTTGGATTTGTATTTTGCTTTGGAGGACTTCACAAGAAGTCTTATTTGCTTGTCTAAGCTGAGGAGGGAGTGTTTCCAGTTTAGGATTCTCTCGCTCTTACTCTTAGACAGCAATTTCTTCCTCTTATTTTAAAGCCTGTTAATGGCAGTTGTCCACCCGGCAGGTTTGCCCTTCCTTGAGGTGCTTGTTTTGGTCCTATCAGGTACGTCCAAGTCAATGCAGTTGTACAGGTGTTTGTATAAAGCATTGGTGTACAACTCGGCATAGTTGCCAGTTTCATCTGAGGGAGGAGGTGCAGTGAAGCTATTTATACCATCCAGTAAGAGGTTATAATCTGCTTTAGAGAAGTTTTTTAGTTTAGCTGCTGCTGGGGGGGGGGGGGGTTCAGGTGTGATAGTTACTTCGACTAGCACTGATTTGTGGTCAGATCTCACCAGGGAAGACCTCATAGTGTGGGTGCTACAGTGGTCCCCCATATTGGTAAGCACCAGGTTCAGAATGTTGACACCCCTTATGGGGTGTCAATCAGCTGGTTCAGAGCACTGGAGTTAATGAAGTCGAGCAACCTTTGGGCAAGTGAGTTTGAGCATGAATAATTTACTCAGTCAGTGGATGGGTAGTTAAATCACCTAAAACCATGGTGATCGGATGTATCTTGATAGACTCAAGTGCATCCAAATAGGCAGTGTTGGTGTCCTGATTCATGGAGGGGGTCCTGTAGTGGGCAGTGACTTGAATACGGGTCTTACCAACAGTTAATCGCACCTGAAGTATCTCCAGGGAATCACGCTGTCTAACCAGTCTGGAGCTGTATTTATCTTTAATGAATATTGATACACCACCTCCTTTAATTTTCATGCCTTCAGTTTGTGGCCTGAACATGTGAAAGGAGGTGTAACCCAGTATGGCTGGGGTGCTCTCCATAGCCTTGAACCAGGTCTCCGTGACCGCACAAATGTCTGCGTCTTCCAAGGTGAGGACTCCTTCCAGTGAGTGCAGTTTCATGTTAAGACGTTCATGATAAGACCACAAATCACATTACAGTGCTCAGTAACACATTCGGTGGTTGGGAATGTGCAACAACACTTTCATCATAACAAGGGCATCTTTGATAAAACCCTTCCTAAAGCATTTCAAAAATAATGTATATAAATACTGTTCAAGCAGGTACTGGAATTCAGCCAAAGCAAACATCTCAATTGGGATGTTTCTGTACTGGCTCCCCACTTAAGCACCATGATCAATAATAGCCTCGCATCAGGCTTTGTGCCCACTGAATGGTGCACAGCAACAGTTATCCCACTCCACAAAGGGGGAGCCACCACTGATCCCGGGAACTATCGACCTATTGGCCTGACGAGCCTGGTTTGCAAGGCCATGGAACGTAGCATCATGGAACTCATAAACAAAGGCATTGGCAACCTCCAAACTCTGGATCCCACCCAGTTCAGGTTTGTGAAAGGCAGATCATGCCTCCTGAACCTGATTGACTTCTTTGAGGCAGTCACCAAAGCCGTAGATGAGGGTAAGGTGGTTCACACAGCCTATCTTGACCTCGCCAAGGCTTTTGACACCATCCCCCATTCTGGAATTATAGCTAAACTCACTAAACTAGGTATAAATCCCTACGTCACAAGATGGGTTGCCAACTGGCTCACTGACAGAACCTACACTGTAAAAGTTGCAGACTCCAAATCTGACCTTAAAGCAGTGACAAGTGGAGTACCACAGGGTTCCATCCTGGGACCTTTCCTGTTTGGTATCCACTTCTCTGAAGTACAGGCTAACACAGAAGGCCTCTGGCTAACGAAGTTCACAGATGACTGCAAACTAGGAGCCATAGTCAAGTCCTCAAATGATGTGGACATCCTACAGAAGAGCCTCGCTGAGACAGATGCCTGTTGTCAGAGCCATGGCCTCAAGCTCAATGCCAAAAATTGCAGTGTCATCCCCTTTGGTAAAAACTCTGTACCCATGAACTACCACATAGGCAGCAATCTACTTAACACCAAATGTGTGATAAGAGACCTTGGGACCCAGGTGGACAGTAGTCTCTCCTTTGATAGTCACATTGCCACAGTAGTCAGGAAGTCCTTCTACATGACACACCTCATCATAAAAGGGTTCTCATCCAGGAAAAAAGAGGTTATTGTTCCCCTCTACTCGACACTCATTAGACCCATTATAGAGTACAACACTCCTTTTGGAATGTACCTCACAAGACATCTGCAGCAGCTGGAAAGGCCACAGAAGTACCTCACAAAGAGGATTACTGGCCTCAAACAAATGCCCTACACTGACAGCCTCAAAAAACTCCAGCTTTACTCCGTAGCATATCGCCTACTCCGAGGTGATCTCTGCCTAACATATAAAGCTATGTCAAACCCAGAGCTGTTGGACATGCTACACCTAAAGAAATCCCAATCCCTCTGAGCTACACGCTCTAGAGACCTAAACCTTGTCACCACAATAAACAGATCATGCTGGAGGGATGGATTCCTGTCCCAGAGACTTCCCATACTCTGGAACAGGCTACCCATCTATATCAAGCAAAGTTCTAAATTAGCACTCTTCAAGAAAAATCTTGATGAGAGGATGGGAAATAGGAAATACACCCTGGGGATCACTTCTGTGTCTCTGCTCGACAGTGGCACAGGAAAATAACTTTCTTGGGTGGCGTAAGCCAGGGAACCTTGTTGGCTAGGCTTACATAGGCCCTTGGGCCGATAGCCTAGTACCTACCTATGAACCTAAGTATAATAACTATGTATAACTAATAACATGTAATAATGTACTTAATACCTCTATATTATCTCTGCCTGTGTAATTCCTAAATTTTATTATGTGTATTTTCCTCATATGTTCTATTGTGAGCCAGAGTCATGACTGAAAAGGGCCTTGCAGCCTGTCGACTGACACTGTTAAATAACACAAAGAAACAAGCAGAACTGGCAAACAAACAAATAAATAATCTCTTGGAGGTTGCAGATATAAAGATGCATATGAAATTGCTTCCTCTGGGGACAGGCTGAAGGAATAAAACTCTCATGCAACACTACAATACAATTCTGTCAACTGAAAAGGACATGAATGTAAGGGGGGGGGTTAAATTCTTGGATTCTGCGAGGAAGCAGCACCATTTCAATGTTTCTTTAGTTTGCAGGAGGGAAAGGTAGGCTTTAATACAATATTTCCCATTTCTACCACTGTTACTATACCTTTCTGCTTTGTGATATTTTAATTTGTTCTCTTCCTCTCCAGCGTCCATCTTGGAGCAAAATGTTACTATTTAAGAAAATCGTTCTAGGTAATTTGGCTCAGCCAAATTTGGCAGTTTATCTCAAATGGTTAATGCTATGAATCCAATGAAATTAGTCGTGGGTTTGATTCCCACAGTTTTCACTTAGGAACACTGTGACTCTAGTAAAGATATAACTAACCAAAATAGTGCTTTCTGTCTCACCTGGAAAGGGGCACTTGAGGATAGGGACCTATTACTAACAAATAATACATTTAATAGTTACTTGTTCATTTACCAGAATGGCTTTAGCAACCTTCATTTAAAAAAAAAAAAAACACACTTGAACATTCCTGTAGCATCACTGGCAGCAGCAATTTGCCCTGCATGGCTTTCTTCATGTCAGTAGCCACTGAATTAAGTGTTTATGGCTTACTTCACACTCAGGCAGGGAAAAGGGAAGTGCAAATTCTTACTTGGATATCAGCATAAAAAAATTGTTTTCAGTAACAATCCAAATGCTAAGCCTACCATTCTCTTTCTTGGCTAACCTGACAACCATATAACTCATCTATTCTTTCTTCTTTCAACGGGACTCAATTGCCTCTGTTTGCAACTGTGATCTCCACCTCCTCCCCCTGTATTTCCTGAGGAAATGCAATTTAAATTCTGTTTATTGGTTTCTCACATAAAGTATGTTAATTGTATTAAGCCTCACTTTCTGTCCCTGAAATTCAGTATCTTTTAAACTCTTTGTTGCTGGGTTAGAAAAAAGACAAAATGTTTTCACCACGTTTATGTGTGCTCTCTGACCAGGACTAGCTGTCTTGAGTTGGAGTACATCATTCTCACTAATTTCCCTAGGAGCACTTGATAGTTGTTGTGTGTTCTGAGGTGCACTCATTAGCAGTGTGCTAGAACATTGGTTCATCCAGAAATGGAAGCTGTTTTCCTGCTGACAAACACTAATTCATTGCTATAAACAACATGGTTTGTGTATCTTCTGGCACAGAACTGCCCGTGTAAACCCCTAGTTCATACTGCTTGTTTGCAGGTGAAATGGCTACCTATTTTATTTATTTATTATGTATTAATTTAATTTAGTTAACCATGTAGGTGTGCTGATCTTAGGACCCTTTTCAAGCCTGACCAAGGCAATAAAGAAGGAATAAGTACATTACAAGTTACAAGTTCCAGGTTAAAGATCATGGGGTACAAGTTACACACTTCAATAGGTAACAGTTAATAAGAATTATAAATATGCAGTTTTAATGTTAGTATAAAAATAACGCACAAGCTAAGCAAAGCCAAGGTTATGCAATGTTGAAAAGCAGGTTCATACATATAATTTCAAGTAAATGTTGCAAGTATGACACAAAATTGTGCAACATTACATAAACAGTTCCAAAAAGGACACAAGCACTGCACAAAGTATCAACACTTAAAGAAGAAACAATTGCTAACTCTGAGTCACAATGTAGTGTTGTAAACCATGCTGGGCAGCTCTTGTTGCAGAAAAGTAATGGCAACTGCAGATGGACTGTGTCAGAAGTGTCTATGGAAAGAGAGGAAGTAGGGCTTATAAGAAATAATAGAGTGAGAATATTAGGACATAAAATAGATTTCAACAAGGAGCAGGATAGTTTGAGAGAGGTGCTTCATTGGCTAGAGTAGGAATGATGGAATAGGCCGAAAGGAGTACAGGTGCAGGTAGTGGTGCATTTCCTGGAGGGAAGGTTTCATCTTCATGTGAGGCCATATTAGATCAGACTAGGACCTTGCTAGCTTGAAAGGGAGTGTTGTGCTGAGTAAGGGTGGGATATCACCTGACGAGGGATGTACGCAACCCATCAGGGATAATTGGGGGGTAGTCAGTTCAAGATTGGATGTACTATGGGGATGCTACCTTCAATCAACCCATGGATTTTTACTTGAAAGAAAAAGCAGATGGCTGCTGGTGAATATGTAGATGTATTTCATTATTTACTAGGGAAAAGGAGGACAAGGAACGGTTAACAGACATGAATGCTGATTATATAGTAGAAAGAAAAAGGTAAATGCTTAGGTGGACATGGGAAAACTGGACAATTGGCTTTTCTACATATGCAGAGATATTAGGGTAGAGAAGCCCCAGGATGGCACTTGGGATGTGGATGCATTTTAATAGGGTGGTCACCAAGTACTTTTTGAAAGATGGTCGGAAATAGCTGAGATATGATCAATATTATAGGAGGATAAGGCAGAATTATCCTGAAAGACTGTGATCCTGAATGGACTTTGCCTTAATCACAAACACAGATAGAAAATCCATTTAGAAGGGATTATATGCCTTGGCATGCTGGGTGTCTGCCATGGAGAAGTGAAGAGGTGACTGGCAGATGCTTTTCAATAAAGATATGGGCAAGTTCAGAGCTCTTCTCCTGCAAATTTCATCAGTAGTGCTTGGCTTGTGGAAAAGTGAATCACTCAGCCTAGAAGTGCTTTCAGCTTACAGGGCAGCAGTTTAGGGGCCCATAGATATCACAGATGAACAAAGTTAACAGACTGCTCACTCCCAGTGCCAGTAAATGGGGCAATTTTAAGTGAATAGATAAAAATTATCCAGACAGGAAAGGCAGCAGTTGTGTTACAAAAGAGGTTCACTAAGAGTTTTAGGATTCCAGTGACAGGGGAAAAAGTAGGGTTGTTTACATAATTTGAAGTAAACTAGGGAATAGCCAGGTGTAGTTCAAGGAAAATTAGATAAGGAAATGAAAGCAGGTAGCTGGCCCATTCGGGTGTCCACCCAAGCAAAATTTTAGGGTGTCACCCATAGGTTTGGTACTGAAGAAAAAAGCGTAGAGAATATCACCTCATTCATCATCAGATGTGTGGGGGGTGGCAGTAAATAATTTCATAAACAGGAAAGAAACTACAGTATCTTATATGTAATTTAATAAGCCTGTGGCAAAGGAAGGGCAGAGGGGATCTGATGGGGAAGTCAGAAACAGGTTGCCTCTGTTTTAGCAAAAAGACCAAGGATGGTTGAGAATGTTGTTTGATAGACAGGTACATGACAATAGACTGTTTCATCAGTTGTGCCATGTTTGAGAAGTTTAGTACTTTTTGCATTGGATGACAGTGTAAAGGTTAGGTGAGGGCAGTATTACGCATTACCTTGATGACTTTCTCTTTGTGGAAGAAAGACACAATGGAATTTCAGTGAGCAGTGGATTTTTTTCCTGTTTTTGTAAGGAATTGGAAGTCTCACTAGCAGCAGAAAAGGCAGAAGGACCAACCGAAAAACTTTAATTTTCAGGCATTAAAACTGACAAAGCAAAGGTCTTATGCAGGCTAATGAAGGATAGGGTACAAAGTACAAAAACTGCATACAGAGTTAGATCAGATGCTGGGAGCAAGAAGAATGTTACTCAGACAATTGCAAGACTTACTGGTTTAATGAATGTTGTATACAAGGGTATCCAGTGGGTAAGTCTTTTATGAGGCGTTTGACAGTGAAAGGTCAGGGTGTACAAAACTGCATCACAAGATTAGGATATATACGGACATGAGGTAAGAATTAAAGGTTTGGTACACATTTATTAAAGATCTTTATCACACGACAGTATGGCAGGATGTGGTAAATCAAGGCCCCTTGGAGATATTTTGGGACATGGCCAACATGAATTTGGAACAGAGAAGACATCACAGTTGCAGAGTCAGAGTTTGTTCCAATGGTAGTAGTCGTAGAATTGTAGGGGAGCAGATGATAAATTGATTGGTGTGGCAGCATTTAGATAACTATAGTGTGGTTCATACTGCAAATAATCAGCTGGCAGTGGATAAAGACATTATGGGTAGATTGAGGAGACACATCACACTTAGGTGTTTAATGTTGAATGTCTCTGTCAAAGCATTGCATATACCAGCTGTACAAAACGTAGTAGCAGATTCTCTTTCTCTTTTGCAGTGGGCCTGTTTCAGAATACTGACTCTAAATGCAGCTCCAATGACAGGTTGAGTATTTATGGGCCAAGTGGATGGTGGAGAATGGTGAGTAATGAGTAAATCCTTCAGTGCAACAGCAAGGGTACTGTATTCTAAGAGTAGACAGCATTTCCTTCAAATTAGGATAGCTCAGGGATGGGAAACAACATGGCCTATTCCACCACGAAAGATCTGAACTGGAGTATTTTTAAGACCAGACATTCCTTATAGGGACTTAACTGGTTTCATTAAGCTATGTGGTGGGGAGGTTTGGCAAGGTCCTTCCAACTGTGTGCCACATTTAAGAGTTGGAGGATGCAATGCCCAAGATCATGGGTCAAGAGCTAACCCATAGGGTCAGGAGTGTTCAGAATTCTGTCCCAAGGTAGTCTTTACTCCCATATGAGGCTTTGTTATTCACAGCCTGTTTTCTTATGGCATTTTTGGTGCATTTAGCTGGTCTGAGCTTGTACAGCTAAATACATGGAGGGATCTGCTTGAGGTGAAACCACTAGAACAGAGTTTCTGTGTTGAACGTAGTGTTTGGATGTATTTTGCCAAATACCAAGACATGCAGCAGATTGTGAAGGAAAAGGGCAAGGAGTATGGATTCATACTCTGCTGCACTTGTCTTGGTATTCGGCTGAGGTACTGGCTGAGTATCAGGCACAAAGAGGCATGCAACCAGAGCCATTCTTTTGTCACCAGCAAGGGGATCCAGTGATGCACTATTAAGTAAGAGCAGTACTTCAGAAGTCAGTGGAGCTGACTTCTTTGGACAGAGGCAGGAACATACCACACTCATTTTGGATAGGAGCAGCTTCTTATATTCACAGGGTAGCGTCATTGCTAGATGATGTCAAGAATTTGGGTAGGTGGAAACCCAGTGCATACAAAGCTTGTCTCAGGAGCAGATCATTCTAACTCTTTATGTTTGTTTTACATCTTGGTCACAGAAGAGGCCTGGACACACCTGGAGGTGCAGTGTTAATGCCATGGATAAACTGCTGTAGAGCATGTGGGGCATTTATATCACCTATCCCAACATTCAGGTCAGATGGCCATACAGGTATGACAAGGATGAGGTTCACTTTTCAAAGGAGGGTGTGCAGGTGGTTATGTAGAATTGCAGGTGGGGTGAGGTGGGCTAGCTAGGGTAAGGTTTTAGTTCTCATAGTAGGAGATGTGCTTGGTGGAAGGGAAGAGATTGCATCTTCCCCTTTCTGTGGTGGAAAGCAGGAAAGGTTAGGGAGGCCACAGGTACATAGGGGTGGAGGTTACAGGACTTAGTCTGTGGCTTCCCACAGAGCAGGTGGTCCAAAAGGAAGTGTGCCAGGGAATTTTCCAAATCAGCATCTACCACTGGTAGATTGTAAGGCAGCCCAAGGAAACTGATAAACTTGAGCTGCTGTGGGTTGATCTGAATGTTGAAAATGCCAGATAATCAACAGGGCTGGCTGATTTGTAGAATTTAGGTGACACATATATATGCTTAAATACAGCCTGCTTGTGCACATCTCCTGAAATAATTACCTTTTAATACATTAAGGTAATTTGACAGTAAACATGTGAGACTGCATCTATTTAATCCATTTGTTGTGTTAGAGTCTCTGTTTTATTCATTGATATGTAAAAATGTTAAGCTGTGTTGCCTTGGGTAGTGAAGGGTTTTGTGTGGAGCAAATGCACTATGTTGTGTAACCTGAAAAGGGTAATAGGAAATTTGGGTAACATTGATGGGTAACTGTAATGGAATGTGTGCCAGAAGAAAATATATAGTGCATTATTGGTGTACTGTTGTTATCTTGTGTTTGAGACTAGTACCCAATCTGGGACAAATAAACAAGACAGTTTCTTGGCACAGAGGGATAAGGCAATGTCTGAGACCCAGCTAAGCCCTGATTAACTAGTTATCCAACTGCTAGTGGAATCAACATGGGAGGGTGGGTTTGACTGGCCAGTTACAGCCAATTTCAAATCATCCATCCTGGGGAGAACTAAGCAGTCCACTGATGTACTGACTTCCATTGAGAAAAAGGGTATACAGCATACACCTCAGGGGCTGGGAATGCATACTTGGCTCTGTCAAGCCTTACTCACAGGATAACCTTCATTACACTTATGCGAAAGCATAAATGAACTCAGGGGAAGACATAGCAGGCACTTAATTTGGCAAACATCCATGTCATCTGCCAGGGGTGGGATTAAGGACAAAAACAGAAGATCTCCTGACGGGTGCTGTCCATGTGAATGACCCTCACCCTGTTAGGGAAATGAGAGGGCACAATCAATTGTGCACAGGCCAAATTGCTACCAGGTAATGATCAGGAAAAATAAATAAAAATAAAAGAAGAAAGACTAAAAGAATGGAGGTACACATTTACAGATACACACTGTGCAAGAGTAAAATATAAAGTGTTTGGTGTCTGTCATGACTGGAAGAACATTTGATCATCTCTCATTTGAGCTAAGAAAGTTGGCAAAAATGTAAAATGGGTACTTTCAGTCCAGCTTTAATTACCTGACCATCTTTCTTTTTATTTTCATTTAAACTGGGAATGGTTAGAAGCTGATGCCACATACAGTTAAAACATAATAAAGTTTATTGTTATATTTCTGAAGAGTCTGTGTTTTACAGTTACTTTCATTCTGGGGTTTACTCATGTTAAAGTTGCAAATGGACTGAAAACAAAATAAAAATTATAAAGTTTTTGATGTTTCATTTTTACTGTTGACTCAGTTTTTTCATAATGATGACATCCACAAAAATCATGTCAACTTAGTTACTGATGATGATTTACATACACCAACAAAGCATTCTGCATAATAAAAGTATCATACTCCTTTAGAGGAAGAACTACTTACATTATGGTTTCATTAATAAATCAGTATATGTTAGTTTTCAATGTGGGGTGCTCTACCTGTGAGACATACCTAACAATATGTCTTACTAGGATATAAGACTCGCCTATTGCTGCATTTAGCATGGAAAATAGTAGGTAATACTCTAATATAGGTTGTGAGACATTGTGGATTCAGTCTTTTATGTTGTCATGGCAGGAGGTTTCACCCTCAAGAACATTTTCAAGGGACCATCCCTATGAAAATAATTATAAAAGTATGCACTTTTTTATTTCAAATACTGTAAAACTTTATACTGTATAAGGCAAGGAGATCCCTCCCATCACTGAAGTTTTGGTATTTACATTTTATACAGAATGTGTGACAATATATACTTAACAGAAATAGAAAACTACATAACTCACATCACCTAAAGTTGCTGGACCTCCTGCCAGTGTCTTGGTGTCTCCTGGGTAAACTTCTGGATAAGTAAAACCCATCCAGCAATAAAGTACTGTAGTTTAGATTAGGCAGTTGTATACAAAGGTCTAGCAGCATTACAAAATGTGGACATGCAAGGCATGAACTTACTTTCATTTAATTAATTAATTCACATTCATTAATAGTATGCTAGGACATAAGATCCAGTGGATAGACTGTGGCGCATCTCAGCCAAAGGGGGGCCTGGCGTGAGGTCTTATGCCCAATGACACCTGTGTAGTGATAAATAAGAATGCCTGCCTCTAAAAAAGTGATGATGTATTTGAAAGGATGAAGGCTGCAACTCATAGCAACAGTAAGGAAAGAAAGAGTCAGAAAAACAATAGCAAAACCTGTCGAGTACTGTGTGTCTGAAGACAGCTTATCTGGGAGAACATAACAGGCAAAGTGAGAATTAGTTAATTTATTTGCTGATTGACAGGTTTACTGTAAAACAGACAAAATGGCTGTATCCTGTATGCAACAGCTTTTTTCAATATAACAGCAAGATGGCAAGCAGAGACATAGTCTGTACACCTCAGGGGATATCTAAAGCACTGCAAGTGTATTTGTGTATAAATTGTTAACTAATTGTCTTTTCATTGAAGAGCCAGTGCTTAGCCAGACACGAGACTAGAACAAAAGCAACCTTTTCCAAGAAGAAAACCGGCATCTGTTTAAGTTTTCATTTCATTTCTAACTTATTAATGGGAAACTCCATCCCTCCTTTCTCCCTTCTCCACCCCTCTCCAGAAGCCTTGGCACATTTATGACCTCCCATTTAGAACTGTTCACAACAATACTCTATGAATAGAAGGTTCTTTCTTACAAAACAAAACAGAGAAAAGAAAAGCATTTTCACTATTTCTGGCAGATTGGTCAACAGCTGAGAAATGCTTTTGTCCTCACTGGAACTCTCCCTAGACAGAGTTGACTTTGACAGGAAGTTATTGTCTCTGGCAGGCAACACATTGTTCTGTGAAGTACCGGCATAGTTTTCTGTTTCAAAAGGGGTGGGGAGCCCAAGACTCCATTTTTAAAGGGACACTTTGAGACTCTTTCCACGTGAAGTCAGGAAGAGAAAAGGAGCAGCATTTTAATTTTCAGAATCTGGATCATGCTAGGAAAAAGAGAGAGACAGCTAAAGGTCTGAAGTTCTTGTACCTCGAACTAGGCTGGAAATTTCATAATATCATTAGGTAATTTAAAATATTATCTGAAGTGAGTATACATTTTCAGGCTGCATTTCAGCCTAGTTACTGTATCACAAAAAAGTTCACTGACGATCTCATATCATCTGTAGACAACTGAAGCATGTAAACAGTACAACTATGATTAAGTTAGTATTGCAGCATTCATTGTCACTGTTTCACCAGCATTCCACCAGTAAAATTAGATAACAGTTCAGACATCCTTGTAGTATTCCATGTAGCCAGTACAATTTCTACCTGCCTGTTATCATGTATGTCATTGCTGATATGACAAAATTCCTTTTGTTTTCACTGATGAGCATGTGAAATTGTGCAAAAATAATATCGAAAATCTACTAATTTAATGACATTGTATTCCTTTAACTCTGCTGTATGTGCTGGCTAAGACAGCCACAATAAACTAAGGCTTGTTTCTAAGTCAACCTAATGAGTCAAGGAATGTGAAAAGCTGGTTCAAAGACTGTATAAGCAGTTGCTGAAGTGTTCAAACCCAGTTGTCTACATTTACAGATCAAAATCATAAACAATTCTTTAACCGGATCCTTCATGAGTATCCATGTTCTACAAAACTGAGTTTCCAACCAAATGACAGCATCACAAGTCTCGGAATGGCAACAATTAACCTCCAAATGATGGATTTCCTCCAGCTTATCGATCTTAAACCAGATGAGGTGCCATCTGATCGAATTTAGCAAGTGAAGTTAAATTTCCTAATCATTGTTTTCTCTAGGAAATCACTATCAGTGTAGATTCTTAATGTGCATCAGTGGTGATTCATTTCTTGTTGATGTCTCCCTTCTTCATATTCTTCATATTGCATGACCATGGAGTTGGTGTATATAAAAAGTATGGGTGGTGGTAGGCTTGCCCCCCTCCCAACACACACACATGGGAAGGTGCATGCTTTATTTTTGGATTTTCCTCTGTAGAAGTTATACAGCAGGTTGTTTCCATCTGGATATCACTTCAAACTGTAAGAAAAGGATGAATGAAACAAGCAAGTGCAGAGTAATTTCCATTGTTTTATTTTTATTGTTTCTCAAAAATAAATGTTTTTCTAGGGACATCTTAAACATTATAATATAATCACCAAATAACCTTGCAATGGTATAAGATAAATTAATGATTATAAAAGCCATAAATACAGAAGTTAAAGTTAATTTCTCTGGCTGGTATGGCATATAACCTGGCAATGTATACACAAAAACGTGAGTCATGTAATATGTAGTATTCTGTGCTAGTATCCAAATGGTTATGTAGTTGTATTTTATACATAACTATTTGCATTTTGATGTATGTTGTCTGGTCTGTGGCTGAATATGCTCCATCTGGATCACAAACTCTGTAACCAAAAGATTAAATAAAAAAGAAAAAAAAAGCATTTCAAATAAAGTTACAACATGACGCTGCAGGACTGATTTTTTAAACAACAATGCTTGGACACAAGCAATTTTTTCTTCTTTTTTATTAGACATTTTATACAATATACTGAACCAGCTAAAGTGTTTCTTCAGCTAACCAAGGGAACAGCAGTGCAATGCACACATCTCAACTGTCCAGGATTTTTAGAACTTCCCTGCTTTTGCCTCATATTTTTGTCCTGTCCCTCATAAAATCTTTGATTTTCTAGTAAATCACTAAGGATTTTAGTCACCCAATAACAACAGACATTACATTTTCATATTATATATTATTCCGAAAGTGCATGCTGGTACAAAATCTGTTGTTCTCCTAGCTTTGTAAGTAAATTAGAGTAATATTTAAAACGGCTCCCTAATTTTGGGCTTTGGTTCCCCATTATTTTTGACTTTGTCCAGAATTCTTGAGAAAGAAGTTAAGAATTAGGGTTGAGAACACAGAAGCAATACCAAATGTATAGTATAACAAATACACACTTCATGGCTCAGGTGTGTGGCAGAAAAACAACTGACACCAAACTAAACCATTATTTTGACAACAGCTTGTTACAGATACTTTCCCACAAGTTATTAGGATTAAACATTGCAACGTTTGAGCAGAAAACCCTAGGTGTAAAGTTTATTTACTTATTTTTTGTATTTTGTTGGGGATCAGGAATATTTATGTTAATGCAAAGGATATAATAAAATGACAGAACATTTGTTCAGAAGGTATGTATTGGGGTATCTCAAGACTGGATAGGAATCCTGCAACTTGTTTGGATAAAAATTGCCCACCATGGCAACTGCTTTGAACTGCACTGTGCTACTGATATAATCAGTAGTGACTAACTGACAACAACTCTGAAAACAGCATCTCTGACTTTATAATAGCTATTCAAAGTTTTGCAAATTTAGCCATTGGTTCACCTTCAGCAGAGACCTGGGAAGAAAAGCTATACAAAAGAAAGAAAGGTAAGTAACCCAAGGTATTAGCAATACAGTAGATATTAGGGGCAGTAGTTGTACATCTTTAAGAAATAGAAATCTATCAAAAATGTAGCCAGCTTATATTGCACCTAGTACAGTTCCCCATTCTGGTGCCCCTCAACTATAAGTTGAGGAGCAAAAAATAGTTATTTGTAAACTGTAGCAAACCACTTGTTGCAAATGTAACAAGCAGTTTGCCACTGTCTATAGGCCACACAAAAATACTAAAAAACTTCAGTCCCAACAGTAAATGTACAGTACATCACAAATACTCAATTAGTATCTGCTGATAGTACCCTTGGACACCTTATACTCAGGGAGGCTGCCTCTTCATCCTACTCTAGCTAAGCCTCTAATAGTTACACTGTAGTTACATTTTTGGAAGACTGAAGTGTGATCATTACTGATATGTGTGTATGAGGTAGTAGGTGGTTTTAAGGGGAAATCAGGAAGAAAAGATATGAAGATATGTAGACTAGAGGATGTAAAGTGAGAGAAGGTCGACAGAGAATATAAAGTACAGAATGCTAGTGGAGGTATGGATATTTAAAGGGAAACACGATGAAGTTCAAGCTCAGATGTTGCAGAAGCATATCCAAGAAGAGGATAGATGGGTTTTACTTTGTGTAGAAAGACAGATAAATGGAATTCTCTCCCCTTAAGTCAGAGGTATAGAATTCCAGAGTTTAGCTATGTGGCAGAAGTAAAGGAAGGCACCAAACTGATTGGATTGATGATGGCAGTCTGATTCTGGTATAGGGATCTAAGTTGTTTAAATAATGTGTACTTCCATAATAAATTTGATATTGTGGGGTATTTAATGGGATTGTGTAGTATATTAAAACCATTTTAGTTGAAGATATGTGAGAACATTCTGGAGTTTTCATCACTGCATTTATTTGAGTGTAAGGCAGTAATTTGTTTTGGTGAATTGATTAGTTGCATATTTGGAATTGCTATTGTAGCATTTACTGAAATTGTGCAGGAGTGTTTTTTGTGTGTTGGTGAGGATAGGTGAGGAGTATATCAGAGTTGGGGGGAGTAGGGTTTGTTCAGACAGGTGCTGTGCTTGGGAGATGAGATAGATTTGACTTTATATAAATAGCCTAGTTTTTCATTGGTCTTTGATATAACTAGGTCAATATGATGGTCAAACTTTAGTTTGTAAAGATTACATCTGGAAGGTCTGTATGTTGGACCTGTTTAAGTAATGTTTTGTTCAAAGAGGTAACAGCGATCTGAGTGTTTGTATGAACATGAGAGTAAGAGCATTTTTTAGCATATAAAACTAGGGTGGAATATGTGAGCCACATTTGTATTTTAATGCAATTGAGTTGAGCTAGCTTTTCAAGTGTGGGAATTGAAAAGTGCTGAGCAAATTAAGGTAAAATCATCAACATATTGTACAATGGAAAAGGTTTCAGTAGTAGTATGCAGGTTATTAATGAAATTGTTGAAGAATATGGAGCCCATAATGGAACCTTGAGGAATGTTTGTTGACATGATAAGAAAAATAGAGAAGCATCTTTTCATTTAACTGATAGGCTGCAGCCATACATGTAGCTCATGAACAAGTTTTGAGTTGGGGTGCTAAATCCTAGGTTGGAGAGCCTTCACAGTAGTAGTTTATGAGAGATGGTATCAAATGATTTGGAGAGGTGAAAGAAGACTGAGGCAATGGAGAGGTTCTGGTTTAACTGGCTCTATATTGGTTAAAAGGTAGGAGGGCAGAGCTGGTACTGCCACTTTTTTGGAAGCTGTGTTGTGTTGGTGATAGCAGGTTATTTTTGATAAGGTAGCCAAGTAGTTGGGTTAATACTGTGGGTTTGAAGTGAAGTGTAAGATTTTTAACTGTTTTGATGGATACAGAGTAAATAGTGGACATTTTAGGATATGTGTTTAAGTTTGGCATTGTGGAATACTGCTGATTGGTAACATTTGCAGGCATTGCTTTGTGTTTGTAATGTGTTTTACTGAGGTTTACTCTGAGAGGGGAGTTATATGTAAACTTATGTGTAAGTTTTTTATCTAGGTATAGTAGTTTGTTAATGTTGGCCCATGGGCTTTTTTTCATTTGAACAATTTTTTACTGAGTTTATAAGCAACCTGTAATAGAGATATGAACAGTGATAATGATGGTGTTTTTTCTGTTTTCCAGATTGTCATGTCTGGTCATCATTTGTTTGCTTTCTGGGTTGAGACATGGGACAGGGAAGAATTTGCTCTTTTTTCTCTCTGGATAAGGGATGATGGAGATTAAGATTTCAAAGAAGGTCTGACTGAAGTCGGAGGAGGTGTCATCAAGGGGAAGTACTTTTAGAGGATTCCAGTTGCAATTTTGTAGTAAGTTGTTTAGCCTGGTGGAACAGATGTGATTTTTTTTTATCTAATCCATAAAGCAGTTGTAGTTTTTTTGTGGTTTTGTTTGTTTTTAGATCAGGTAGGTAAAATGATGGTCACCAAGGGTGTCTGGTAGCACCCCAAAGGAGATAACATTTAGTGGGTTAGGTGACAGCATCCAATCTTGGGTATTTGGTCAACTTGTAGTGATATTTATCTTGGTTGGTTCTGCTATCAACTGAATTACTACATAGAGGTTAATAGAAGCAGATAATAGTTTGTGTGTTTGTGTTTGTAGATCGGATATGAGTTGCCTCTCTATATTAATGTCACTACAAATTAGAGTTTCCTGCTTTAGATTTGTAGACAGGATGGGATATCTTCTAAGCTGTCTGTGCTGGACTGCACAGCATTGGGTGGGATGTAGAATGTGGCTAAGTGCATAACCCTGTGGGTGTTGAGAGTGACAGTACGTAGGAGGAGTTCTGATTTCTTGAAGGTTTGAATTGTGTTGGTAAAGGTGATGATTGTTACATTATTTTTAAATTTCTCTGGCTCCTTTGGACAGCCTGTTTCTTCTAATTAGTTTCTAACTTGGTGGGAGTATTTATTTATTTGGTCGTGTGAAGGCTGCCAGCCAGAATTTTGTAAATAATTCTATGTCATTGTAGATATTAAAATGATCCATAGCTTGTCCACATATGTAAGTAACCTGTATGTTATGTGCTGAGCTTCAAAAGTGTAACCACAGTGCACCCTGCTGGAAAAGCGCAGAAATACATATGGACTATATGCCTGTGCAAATGTATGTTTTCATAGTAGAAATTGGGACATACAGAGTTAACTTGCAAATTCTAAGAAAATAAGTAAAGAGTTTTACGAGTGTGTTTACCACAACTAGAAGACAGAATATCTGCAGCTAGAAATTCTTTCTGTTGTCTTGAGACAGAGATAATTATAGGTTTCAGGGGTAAAAGTATTTAATAGTTTTATGATTTCCAAATTCTAGGCAAGCTTCTAAGAGATAAGTGTCAGCTTCTAAGTGATAAGTATTTTTGACACTGAGGTGCTAACGTTTAAGCTTTGGTTGGCCCGGAAACTGAGGCAGAGATAACAAGAATTATGCAATCTGAGATGACCCAGCAGAAATGTTTGATAGTAATTTAAGAACTATCTTAGAGAGAAAGTCTGTGCATTTTGTATCTTGTCTTGGAATTGAAAACATTCGCTCAGCACGTCTGCCTGCATTTTGCCTGTATCTGTAAGTAAGACTTTGAGCATAGTATTTCTCTTAGAGATAGATAGAAATATAGCAAGATTGCTCTAGATGTTTTCTGTATTTATGTGAGACTGTCCTGCAATGTCAAAACATTTCCTGTGATTCTGAACTCTATTGTCACTTTGTTGAGTTAATAAGTATTGTCTTCTGCTTTTATTATTTATTATTAAATATATTTAAATCTTTTAATTGTGGCTAGTTTTGTATAGAGATATTTAAGCTCTTAGAGTACTTGCATATGTATTTGGTGATACTGTATAGGCCACGTTTAAATAGTCTTAAATAGTCTTAAAATCTTGGACATACTTACTGTTTGGATAATAGTAACATTACACAGTAAGATTGGGCACCCTTTGGTAAAGGCCTTTATAGTAGCTAAGTAGTGGTTGGTGGCAGGTGGTACTACCATATAGTCTGGGCAGAGGGAGAACCTGTGCCAGCCTTCTCCAGGAGAGTCTGTGTGTTTGTATATAAATCAAATCTCAAAGTGTGTGTGTGTGTGTGTGTGTGTGTGTGTGTGTGTGTGTGTGTGTGTGTGTGTGTGTGTGTGTGTGTGTGTGTGTCTGTCAGCTACTTGCACAGGGATATGAAGCACTGGTTGGGCAGAGAGGGTGTTGGAGGTTTTGGCTTGACCACTCGGCTGATAACTTAACCCTATAGCTGTGCCAGTGGGAAGTCTTATTGGGGATCTAGAGAAAGAGGGAGAAACTAGCCCCAAACTGACTGTGATCTCTGTGTGCTCTTAAAGGAAATTGTATTTTACTGTGTGTATACGTGTCATCCTTCAAATGTGCACATCCCTCACTGGTGTTAGTGGTGAGGATTGAGGCTCCTTGATTACTGGGCCAGTGGAGGGGCGTCACAGGGTTGTAGGATTCAGCCAGGTTTCAGTTATGATTAGGATGTCAGGATTGTAGAATGAAATCCAGGAGTGTATTTTCTCAGTTTTATTACAAAGGCTTCTGACATTAAGTTGACATATATTTAGTCCATTAATTGAGGGCTGCATTCCAGGGTAGGTTTTGATAGTAGATGGTCCCAGTTTGTAATGAATTCAACACAGAGAAAGAGGTGGTTGATAGAATAGGCCTACTGGTTTGGGGGTATGGAAAATTCATGAAACGTTTGTGATTAGGTGACTTGGTAAATGGTAAGTATTTGTAGTGCTGTATTAAGATGGTGTTAAATCTGCTTTACTAAATTGGCTAGAGTACTATTCAGCTTCTGCCTTAAAGGTAGGCCTTACACCAGAATAAGTCACTTATTCTGAGAGCAAGTCATTTGGAATCTGGCTCACTGTAAACCTACTTGGCATTTTGCCAGTCAGAACAGAAGGGTGAGAATTTAGTATAATGAAAAGCTCCCTGTAAACTACTTTTTTTATCTGATGATTGTTTACATGGCAGGACATGCACTTACAGAGGCAGACAGGAACATGTCTGTACTCAAGCAAACATGCATGTATGTGTGCAGTGCAGGCATACACACAAATATGCATATATGGGGGCATTGTAGGCATACATGCAAACATGCATGTATGCGTGCAGTGTTTGCATACATATAAACATGCATGTATGTGGCAGTGCAGGCATACACACATGCATGTATATGTGCAGTGTAGGCATACACACACACACACACACACACACACACACACACACACACACACACACACGCATGCATGTATGTATGCAGTGCAGGCATATACACACAAATATGCATGTATGTGTGCAGTGCAGGCATACACACAAACATGCATGTATGTTTGCAGTGCAGGCATACACACACACAAACATGCATGTATGTGTGCAGTGCATGCACACACTCACAATCATACACACACACACACACACACACACACACACACACACACACACACACACACACACTGAGTAGCAAGAGAAAATAAAACTGTGAAGCTACAGTTACAGCCAACATAACATGTCCTAAGTGGGGATAAGTTCTATTGCCAACATGTAGAAAGAAGGTTTCACTACCAGTATGGACAAAGAAAGTGTGCCCAGAAGTATGTAGTGGTGACCTCCATGGTTGTTAAAATTGCCAGAACTAGGGTGATATACTGCAAAAACATCCAATACTGGCTACTGTATGACACATACTTACTTCTATGTTTGGAGATATGTTTCATTATCCACTGAACTAAGAGCCTTTTCTATATGCTAAGGAGCTTAAAAGCAGTACAGAAAATAAAAAGGCACATGAAAACATGTCCTGCAAGGGCCCTTATGCTTACAAGTAATGGACCTGTTAAGAATACTTGTTGTACATGGCGGGAGCTCTGTCTAAACAATTCTTCTCATTGGTACAGAAGGTCTAGTAGCTGTGCCTGCACTGCTCACCTGAGCAGTTGATGCAAGTAGCAGCAGTCACCACCCTGGCAAGGCTCTGCCAGGATCCACCTTATACTGGGTATCCTCTCAGGTGTCCCCAAGCAGGCACTTCCTGTGGTCTCTGTACATAAGATACAGAAATATTCTTGACTCCTTAGAGCACCACCCAACCACCTTGCCACCCTTAGTGCCAGCTAAAGATGCAGCCACTTGACAGGTAACAAGTCCAGGAGAATATGGTAGCACATTCATGTCAATCAATGTATGTTGCTACTGTGCTAAGTGCAACATCATGTACTTAGCATGAGACATCACAATGCTAGCATACTGTAGTGTGTATATACACAGAGAGGCAGGAAGGTGTTAGGTTGTGAGCAGTACCATGTAAACAGCAACATACTCACATTTTCTCTGTACTTTAGAACTTCTGTGAGTCATAATGAAAAGGTATGTTTAACCATGTACCCACTAGAGTCAGTGATCCACTCATACATGCAGAAAATGCTTCATGGGTTCTCATGCAAGTACATGGCCCAGAACAAGTTTTGTAGCACAACTTGGTTGTGTGCACATTGTGATAAAAGTGTTATTCAGAAATGTGTGCTCAGAACTGGCACATTAGGATAACTATCACACTAAGAGCCTGAAAAGTGCACAATAAAAAAGCCACCCATGACCATTGTTGTGCTTATTGAGTTACAGAATTTGCTTCTGCCAGCAGATATACAGTGACCTTTCTGGATCCAGACTGAAGTTTTTAACCTTCAGTAACATTACAACTTATTCTTCTTTTGGCTTTTCCCGGTTAGGGCTCGCCACAGTGAATCACCTGTCCGCTCTTGATTGGCAGTGGAGTTTTACAGTGTCGAGTTGCCAGCCTGGCGCCTAACCTTCCACGGAAGGCACACACACGCATGCACACACTCACACCTAGGGCCAGTTTAGAGTGTCCAATCCACCTACAGCATGTCTTTCGGATGTGGGAGGAAACCCACGTGACCACAGGGAGGACATGCAGACTTCACACAGAAGGCACTCCAGCCAAGGATTGAACCATACAACCTCTGGATTTGAGGCAGCAATGCTAACTGAGGTATGTGAAATGGGGATACAGCCAGCAAATGTTATGAAACTAATTATATACATCAGCTGCAAATCTAAGGTGTTTATTGATTTACATGTTGTTTCATTAGGGGATGGGAGTTGAGGTGAAACCAAGTGACTGAAGAGTGAGAAGAATGTACACAGCCAGGGGTTGTTAATGTAGTAAGAAGAGTTCTGATGTGAATTTTGTAGAAAATAGGGCACATAGGTCCTGTGTTTGTGTGTGTGTGTGTGTGTGTGTGTGTGTGTGTGTGTGTGTGTGTGTGTGTGTGTGTGTGTGTGTGTGTGTGTGTGTGTGTGTGTGTATGTCTGTCTGTGAGACAATGTCACCTTTTGTTTTTTGTTATGTGTATTATATGGGTATATGTAACTGGCATGCATATTCTCTGTGTCATGCAGAGTATACTTGAAGGGGAGGAAGGTAGACCTCTGTCCTCTGAAGAAGGCAAAAGTCAGTATTTCACTGATGTTTGCTAGATATTTATGTTATAAGTGGCCTTTCATGCAGTATCCCACTTTGTTTTTTTGTTTTTTTTTTTGGGAGGGGGCTGGAAAACATTTTAACCTGTGCTCCAAGTGTGTGATTGCAATGGACCATGTAGTGCGCATGCTTCAGTAATGTGGCCTCTGTCGTCAGTGGGTCCACTCTCCTTTTCTAATCATCTCCTCTGCCAGGCTGCGTCTGTGGGAGGTAGTGTTTTTTGAAGGGCAGGGACCAAGTTAAATGCCACTCCTAACCATGCAGGCCAGGTATTGCTCTGTGGTGGGTTTAAGGTGAGCTCATTTTCATTCTTTGTGTCAGAGACTGTTTTTTGGAGAGGTTGATCATAAAAATACATTGAATTTATGTACTGCATTGTAATATATCCATAACATGTTGCTGTATGCCTGAGGTGAAGAAGGGGAGCCCTTCAGACATGCATGTGTAGAAAGCCTTATATAGGTCACACTAAGGGGGGTTGTCACTGACATGGCCATGGGTGGCCTGCCTTAGGCCACAACTTATTGATGTGCTGCAGACTAAGGCCAGAACTGTTACAGCACACATACTAAGGTCATGGGTCTTAAAACAATGGTCTAAGATCAGAAACAATCCATACTTCTGCTGTCATTAACATTGTATGGCATGGACAGGGTGAGTGACATAAGTTGGCTGCCAAGTACACTGCTGAACCTTGTAACACTGAAAAACTTATAGGAACAGACAAGGTACAGGAGATCAAAATTTTACATATCCAAATTTATGATGGAGGAAAAATGTGTGCCATTGTGGGTAATTAAAATCACAAACATAAAAAAATGAACATGCACAGGAATCTGTCAAGTTCCAACCTCACCAGCATGAGTGTTGAGGAAAAAAGAAAAAAGACAAACTAGTAGTCTTAAAACTTCATTGCTGAGCTCAGTCACAATAATTTCCAGGTAGTGTTCCAAAGCAACAAGCCTTTATTCATCAGAGACAAGTGATCTTCAGTAACAAAAAAATCAGAAATACTTTACAAGGTTAAACATATCAGCTTTTATAAACTTAGAAGGAGGTGTGGAAAATATACGTATTGTTTAATTTTAAACCAGCCTACTTGCTGTCCTTAAATGCACTTTTATGGCCCTGTTTATATTGTTTGCCTGAAATAGTATGGTTTAAAATTAAAGAGTGCATATATTTTTCCACACCTAACCTTGTAAAGTATTTCTGATTGTTTATTACTGAGGATCGCTTGTCTGTGATGAATAAAGGCTTGTTGGTTTGGAACACTACCTGGGTTTCGTGATTTCTAGAAATTATTGTGACTGAGCTTTTAAGACTACTAGTTTTTCTGTTTTTTTTATTTTCCATTTTGAGTACTTGACACACACAACAAATTACACGTTCCAATACCTCTGTGTTTAGGTCAGGACTTCTTTGCAGGTTATTATGCTGCTTGATGTGTGTCAAGTACATATATGCTACTCTGTTATATTTACTGTTGCTGAAAAATGGGTACATCTAGAGGTGACAAATGCCTCTTCATGAGTATGATGCAAAACCAGTCTGTGGTAACACTGGACTTTATAATGGAGGTGAGAGGGGTATAACATCCTTTGTTGACCGGGTTAATCCCACTAGACTGATGACCTCTTTTCAGGGAAGAGCTAAGATGGTATTTATACTGCTAGGGGGAATTTGGCCATGGCACCAGTGAACTTCTCCTACTCTTTTTGATAGGTGTCATAGGATATTTTACATCCACTTGAGCTAAACCCACCCAGACAAATGGGGCCTCAGTTTAATATCACATCCGAAGTATAATACGCTCAGGAGTGCAGCACCCTTCATCATGCCACACTGCAGTATCAGCAATTCATCTGTCTGGTCTGCGAATGACTATATCATGAATGGTTGACATGTTAAATGACGAACGCACAAAAGATCGACCACCGGTGAAAAAGGGCGCTAGTGCAGTTTATCCCGGTCAACAAATGAATGGTGTGCTAACCATAACGCTGCTAAACATTCCACTCAAATTTGTCTAAATAGTGGTAGTCTTATAGATTTTTTTTTTAAGGTATGATGTACTGTTAGGGTTAGAGTTAGCAAACACTACTAAAGGTTCACAAATTAAAACAGTGCAGGAACAGATAGTATACAAAACTCCACACAGACCATGACCAGACATCAGGACTAAACCACAGACCTGAAGCTATGTTACAAAGATCTCATTACTAAGCTACTCTACTGTTAATGGACAAAAGGCCTTTTATACCTATTCAGGTCACTGGTTATGTCATTCAGTGTCTTTATTACTCCCATTTATTTTGTTGTAGGATGACAACAGGAAGGATTATCTTCCTTCTTACTGTGCCTTCAAGAAAAGTGAAACCTGTCCTTCATATCCTGTAATTCACTTTTTTTCAGTTTTAAAGCAGTCTTTCATGGATAATGTAACCTATGAACTGTATGCACAGATTCTGGCACTTATTTTATGCCTCTCTCAATATAGTTTTAAACAGTAAAAACAAATAAATGCCAGGCTCAATAGCTTGTCTAAAATAAATTCAGCAAAAAAAAAAAAATCTACTACAAACAAAACTGAAATCAAAACATCTCCATACTGAAATTAATGTACTCATACTCAGTGTTCAAAAACAGTGGAAAAATAACTATGATCCACATCTCCCTGAATCATAATATTCAGTAAATTGTGTTTACTGAAACTGCATTATAAAATTTGTTATTGTAAACTTTGATTGCATTAAATATGATACCTTGCGATTTTTCTCCCGGGCCTCCAGTGAAAAAGGGCACCTGTGTCCAGTTGGACTTTCCCAGTAAACAAATGTTAATAAATAGATAAATAAATCTTACCCAACATCTCTAGCAACAGTCATACTGTTATTTGCATCTGGGTATATTCCCTTTAATCCAGGTCCAGTGCATAAATATAGCACAATCTGAATTACACAACACACAGATACATAGACCAATAACAGGAGCCCAGTAAGCAACATACATATGCAAAAAAAAATGGCACCAGCTTTGACCTAATGAATGGTGGGAGCTTAGGAAAAAAACTCACAGATATGGATGACTTCCTGAATAACCACAAAGAAGATGTCAGCTGTGTAACAACGTCATATCTAAAGCCCCATCATCATTCCCTTTGAAGATGAATATCCGAGGGAATAGAGCAGGGAAAATGGGATGGAAAACTTTTGTATTACAAAGACAAAATGGAGTTCTCTTGCTGTCAAAGTACCTCCTCCAACAAAACACCATCCAATGGCTAGTAGATGCCATAAGTCTTTATCCATCCATCCATCCACAACCTCTTTTTCCCATTTTTGCACATGGGTTTGGGGTGTTACTTCAACAGTGACAATCATTTAGAACCAAGGTTTACACAACCGGGTGGCTAGCTCTGTCACAGATGAATCTTAATAAATGTAATAAAATATGAAAAAAAGTTTGCCCTGGGCAAGTCTACACACCCCTGACATCCTTCCTCAGTGATTTTATAATATGCATGCCTGAATAATATAACGAAAAACATCTCAAATGAAAATATCTTATTTTTAAATGACTGCAAAATAAATATGCTTAGTGAACACACACACGCAAAAAAAAAAAAAAAAAAAAAAAAGATGCTGAATTAAATCTTAAGAATGTAAAAGTATCCAACGTCAGTTAAACAGAATTAATTGCCAAGCTCTTCCTCCAATGCTAGGTAATAATGGAGAAACATCAAAAAGTCAGTTCTGTTAAAATTCACACTTCATCCTTCTGTGACCACACCGTGTTACCCTTAATTGGATAGATAAAATCTGTGCTGCTCCCTCATTTTTGTGAATAAACCTTCAACATCATTACACTGCCATTAATTAGTGATATTTTCCAATCACCATTAAAAGATAGGGAGGAGGAACACAAAGGTGGTTAACATCCATATTGAAGCAATTACTGATGCTTTGTGAGACCAAGTAAGTGGTCATCATGAAAGCATGCCATTTCTGTATCAGGTATAGAATACTTAAATACATTAAGGACCTTGTAGGAAAAAGAGATAAAGCACTCACACACCTTAGAAGCTGTAATGTTCGATAGACAAGGAAATTAAAACACTTTGGAAAGCAAATTAATGATAGACGTAGGGGTAAAAAAGCATCAAGCTGTTTCTCTAAAGCCAAACCAACATAGCAGCAGTAGCCTGCTTACAGGAGCAATGAGTAGTTCAATGCCATCCAGGAATGAGTTGTCAGATACAACAGTTCTGTCTTTGCAAATGGTTGTGCCCATTAAATATGAGATGTGATGATGTGAGGTATTGCCAGCTATGCCAGGAGAAGCATGGCAGTTGATGTGTAACATATGCCAGCATAGCTAGCTGGAGTTTTGTAAATAATTATATGTCATTTGTATATCAAACTGATTTATACAGATGCTTGTGTTGAAAATGTATTTGTATAGCTGCTTGTGTTAAAAATGTACCACCAGTTGGTCCTGCTGGACAGAAAAGAAATGCATCTGTACATCAGACTGTATTGTAAATGTTGAAATGAATATATTATTACAGAGGATACTGAAAGAGAAGAGGTTAATCTCAGTTCAGCTAACTTTGAAAAATAGTCTGAAATTAAATTACTTGGCTTAGGCCATAATGATTGTAACTTACAGTTCTGATTGCAGCCAGAGTCAATATGCCTGTGAAAACCAGGACTAGGAATCCTACTGTATTGTCCTTAGGGGTGAACTAATTGCTACCCTGAAGGGTGGAAGTTTTTGAAATACCTTTATAGCTTCCAGATGTTAAAATACAAATTAGCACAGCTATACATGTGTGTGTGTGTTTATGGTAACACATATGTACAAGATTCTGGATCAGTGTCTAGTAAAGTGGGTAAAGTAAAGTAAAGTAAAGGGGGTAGTGTAGGAACTAGATGTCAGGTGACCGGATGTATGTAATGTCATTCTGTAATCCAACACTGAAGTGATATTTTAATACTAGATGAGACAGAAGTCTCTGGGCATTCTGTTTTGGAACTGCCAAGATCTTAGGTTCATAGGTTAGTACTAGGCTAACTGCCCTTGCAAGCCATTTCAAGCCTAGACAATTATCCATTGTGAGACTCAAACCCTGCACCTTGTACCATTATGCCACCCTCCCAACCTTCATCTTGCCTTGCTCTAATAAGTGAACTAGAGGACAGTAATTCCTTAGATCAGTCAGGAAAATGTAATGAGATTAGTTAAATATTGTTTTTCTGCATCTGTGTGAACCTCTCCATCTGTGTTATTTTTAATATTTCCTGTGAATAAAACTCTGTTTTTTATTGTAAACAGATATTTAGTATCTCCATGTTCTTTTATTATTTGTTATTAAATATATTTAAACTTTTCTTTATGGCTGGTCGTTTAGAGAATATTTTAACCTTTGAGAGTACTTATATTTATTTGATGACACTGTGGCCGCTTCTAAAAGCCTTGCTGCATTGGTCAAATGCTACCATTTGTATTAGTATTAATTTTAATCAGTATAATTGGGTACCCTTATAAAAGCCTTAGAGTAGCTGGCTTTGGAGTGTTCTGGTGGCAGTATCAACATTATAGTGCGGGCAGAGGGGACATAGCTGGTAAATCTGTGCCAGCCTTTACCAGGTGTGTGTGTGTGTGTGTGTGTGTGTGTGTGTGTGTGTGTGTGTGTGTAAATCAAATCTCAAAGAGTGTGTGTGTCAGCTACTTGGAGCAGGGACACAGAGCACTGATTTCACAGAGAGGGGTGGTGGAGGACTTAGCTTGGAACACTCAGCTGAAGACTCAACTCTACAGCTGTGGTCATAATGGAGTCTTATTTGGGGCCTTGTGAGACAGAGAGGAAACCCAGCCCCAGGATGAGAGTGTGCTCCCTGTGTGCTTTTAAGGGAAATTGTGCTTGGTGCAGAGAACTGCATCTGGAAATACTGTGTGCATCTATTTTTGTTCCAAATGAATGTCCCTCACTGGTGTAAATGATGAGGATTATGGATCCTTGATTACTGGTCAAGAGGAGGAATGTCACATGGGTCACTATAAATGATGACATAAACAGCTTTCCAGCAAACCATCCCTCCACTTTTGAGCAGAAGATCCTTCTTCCCTTCAGCTGTAACCGCTAGCCTCTTTTGCAGCAGCCTTCTACTTTTCCCAAATATCAGTTAAACCGGAAAGGTCCCTCCTACTTAAATATAATAACTTAGGTGCCAGATATAGTAAACTCCATCCAACTTTCCTAATACTGGCTGTATAAAAAATAGCAAAACCACTTACTTGTATCTTTAACCTCTCTCTTACGTTGGCTACTCTCCCTCCTGCACTCAAATACTGAGTCATAATCCCTTTCCCCAAAGTCACTTTGCGTAGTGTATTGAAGGACTGCAGACCTATTTCTAACCTGTATCCAATTAATAAAATATTTTAATATCTACTATGCAAGCAACTGCTAAACCAAGATTTGCAGACATATTTCTAAGTTGTGTCCTATTATTAAAATATTTTAAAAAATACTGTACAAGCAACTACTAAACCCCATAAACAGCTAAGGCCTTCTATGCAATGTGCAATATGGCTTTTGTAATGACTTTAGTACATTTACTATCATGGTAATAGTCACTGATATCATTGACTCTGACTTGAATAAAAGTCTCATTACTACAGGACTATTTATCACTTTGAAAAGGTCCTTTCGTAACTGTTAACCATATGCTGCTTCTCAACAAGTTTCAAACACTTAACTTTGATGATAATACAATTCTCTGGTTTTAAAACTATTTGAAAGAAAAGTCTTCCAAGTCTATTGCAATCACTCCTTTTCATTCTTGCTACACTTAACACATAATGTCCCCAAGGATCTGTACTATGCCCCTTCATTTTTCCCTTTTGTCAATGATCCCTGCCTGGAGCTTCTGAACCTTAATTAATTATGTACACTGATGATATTCTTCACCTACAATCCAGTACAAGACAATATGACTTGCAAAACAGGTTACAAGGCAACTTCACTCAGCTATCTAGCTGGTTCTCCTCTGCTAAACTTCTAATTAACCCCAAGAAAACCAGTGTTATGGTGTTCTCCACAACTAGGAAATTGACTGCTATCCTTCACATTCTCCTAAAAGATTGCAAAGGTAATACCATTCCCAGAGATGTTAGCATCTTACACTTGACCCTTCTCTTTGCTTTACTACACATACAGACAATATCATGAATAAAGTCTTGGCATATTAGAAGCTATGATATAAAGTCAGTCATCTTGACTCATTTAGCCATTTACAAAAATATGCTAATACCACACTTGAAAATAGTTTCTGTTTGCTTGTTCTGCATTCACAGATGGTATAGTTTAAAAAGCTTGTAAACAGCCATTATTACAGCACTTCAAAAAAACAAAGCATTAATTTTGTAAGAAAGAGAATAGCAAATCTCAACCTCTGGATCACTAGCTACAGTGCCAGATACATATGTACTTCAAGAAATACAGCATTTTCAATATAGCTTAACACCTGGTAAAAGTGTCAAGACATTGGGCCAGATTCACGAAGGCTTGCACAGAGTCTAAGAATAGAGTAAGACTCCATGCATCCAAGATGTCTGCCGAGCGATCCAGGAACAGCCAGCAGGGGCGTGCAAGAGAGCTCCTAAAACGACTCTTGCACGGACAGTGTTAGTTTATGCAAATTACCTCATTTGCTGCGGAAAGCTATGCAAATTAGGTAAATTTGCGATCCAGGAAACACTAACCTGTCCGAGTAAGAGTAGTGTTATTTGCAGAAATGTACTCGGTTGGCAGCTGAGTACCATTCTGCAAATAGCAAAACGGAGCCATGACAGCTCCAAATAAAGGATGCATCCAGTTGATGAAGCATACCAATGGCCAAATATATGGCCATTGGCATTTTTATGTGTTGCAAAATAATAAAAATTAATTTTTTTCCTCAATCTCCGATGTTTAAGCATAGTGCAGCGCACTAAAAATCAGAAAATCAAAATTTAAAAGCCACAAATATGGACTTAATTCAAAATATCAATCTGCCATGCAAGTGAATGGCAGGCTGAAGACAACATGGCTACTGAGTAGTGGTTGCTAAGGGGAGAAGCTCAGTCTGAGAGATGTAACCAAGCACTAGTAGGCAGTCCTATGCAAATGAGGATAAGGATAGTGAATCCCAATTGTTCCTGATATGTGAACCATGTCCCTAGAGTGTAAGAGTAGGATAACGGGAGTAACAGAGTAGAAGATGGGTGACATCATGAGGGGGTATGTATCAAAAAGACTGTATGCTTATTGGAGCAGAGTGGAATGTGTTTGCTGTGAGTTACTCAGGACTAAAAGAGGTGTGTCTACAGTTGTCTAAACTGAAACCCAGAAACTGAAGGTGTATGCCGTGGCTATCACTAAAGTTTCTTGCAAAGCTGCTTACACTGTGTGCGCACGTGTGCACGTGTGTAAACCCGTCTAAGCCTGTGTGCATGGGTTTGCACCCGTGTAAGCCTGTGTAAGGCCGTCTAAGCTTGTATGCACGAATGTGCACCCGCCTAAGCCTGTGTAAGCTTGTGTAAGCCTGTGTGCGTGCGTGTGCGCTGCCCCCTGTGGAAACAGAAAGGGAAAAGGAAGGAAAAGAAGTAGTAGGACATTAACCAAGGAGAACTAGCAGAGCTGCCAGGTGAAATCAATCAGAATCAGCCAAGTACACAGGCAGTACACTAGCCCAGCCCAGCACTTAAAACTCTGCAAACAACATTCCCCCATGTTTTTCTCAAAAACACTGCAGTCAACAAAGAGAAGTGAAAACTTAAAAAGTTTAAACTGAGACATAAAAATGTTAGGGGCTGCCATTGCTGTTATAAGGTAACATGTGCAAGATGCTGAGGGTGGTGTACCAGGTTCAGTGTCTGCTGACAGTCGCACTATCCACTCGTATTCCCTCACTTCAAGTTGGTTACATGTATCACCCCCTCTTAATGTTTTATACAACATATGTATAACCCTAAACATTAAGAGGGGGTGATACATGTAACCAACTTGAAGTGAGGGAATACGAGTGGATAGTGCAACTGTCAGCAGACACTGAACCTGGTTTAAATGCATCTGTGTCAATAAAACCAATTTTAGTAAAGCTGCAGCATAATTGTTTAAAATGATCTATATTTTGTAACATGGCCTTTGTCATGGTTTTAATATTGCTGTAGAAATTCTACGGTAATAAATAAATATTTACTTTTATAATTTTAGATATAATATGTAAGAGACGATTGTTGAGTAGATGAACTTTGAGTGCTAGGGTATAGCATATATATATATTTTTATATGTATATATTTTTATAAGAACATATGTATTTGTATAAGTGTGTCCATATAAGTTATAATATTGTATTTTACTTAGTAAAAATTATAGTGATTGTATGTTGAATGTTAATGTAACTGATCATATGATCTTGGCTGCAGGTCATGTGATATGTGGTGGGTGTATTTAAATCTGAAACTAACTGCACCTTGTGTTAATCATTGAAAAAGGGAGTTGTCCCGAAAGCTTTGTGTTGGATAAAGGTGTTCTGCTTTTTTACTCAACTGTGTTCGTATGTTTTTGGTCTTCAGTATATTTGTCAGCAGTGATTACGATCATGGACAAGTATACCAGCTTGAACATTAACAGCTATGTCACAGGATGGGTGGCCAAGTGGCTCACAGATCAAACACACATGTTCATAGTTGTAGGTGCCATGTCCAACTCTAAGCCAGTCACAAATGACATCACACATGTCTTGGTCCTGGGATCCCACCTGTTCAGTAGATACTGCTCAGAGGTACAGGCAAGCATGGCAGGTGTATGGCTGAACAGGTTTGCAGATGAATGGTAACTGTGGTCCATAATCGACTGTACAGCTGACACCGACATCCTCCAGAAGTGTCTTACAGAGACAGATACCTGGTGTCAAAACAATACCCTCAAGCTGAATGGCAAAGAATGCATAGTCATCCCCTTTGGGTAAAACAAAGTGCACACAAATTACCACATAGGTGGTAATCCAGCATGTACGGAGAAAGCCATTATGGCCCTGGGGGCACAGGTAAATAGTAAACTCACCTTTGATGATCACATGGCCAAAGTGTTTAGACATTCCTTCAATGTAGCCCATCTAATGTCACCTAATCTAACACACTTCGTATAGTCTGATGATGTCACCATCCTACAAATATACCTGTGGAAAGGATAATTCCCAGTAATGTGTATAGCACGTCATGTTAATGCGTATTCTTGTAGTATCATGAAGTAGTTAGGTAGAGGTTTGAATCCTGCACTGGACAGCTGTGTGTGTGTGTGTGTGTGTGTGTGTGTGTGTGTGTGTGTGTGTGGTCTCCTTAGGAAGGAGCAACCTTTTAGTAGAGTAGTAAGAGACCTCAAAAGCTGTGAACTAACCTTTGTCAAGTCTGATGATGTCACCATCCTACAAATATACCTGTGGAAAAGAGAATTCCCAGTAATGTGTATAGTGTGCCATGTTAATGCGTACTCCTGTAGTATCATGAAATAGGTGGGTAGGGGTTTGAATCCTGCACTGGACAACTGTGTGTATGGTCTCCTTGGGAAGGAGGAACCTTTTAGGAGAGTAGTAAGAGACCTTAAAAGCGGTAAACTAACCTTTGTCAAGTCTGATGACGTCACCATCCTACAAATATACCTGTGGAAAAGAGAACTCCCAGTAATGTGTATAGCACATCATGTTAATTCGTACTCCTCTAGTATCATGAAGTAGTTAAGTAGGGGTTTGAATCCTGCTCTGGACAACTGTTTGTGTGTGGTCTCCTTGGGAAGGAGCAACCTTTTAGGAGAGTAGTAAGAGACCTTAAAAGCGGTAAGCTAACCTTTGTCAAGTCTGATGATGTCACCATCCTACAAATATACCTGTGGAAAAGAGAACTCCCAGTAATGTGTATAGCGTGTCATGTTCATGCGTACTCCTCTAGTATCATAAAGTAGTTAGATAGGGGTTTGAATCCTGCACTGGACAAGTGTGTGTGTGTGTGTGTTTGTGTGTGGTCTCCTTGGGAATGAGCAACCTTTTAGGAGAGTAGTAAGAGACCTTAAAAGCGGTAAACTAACCTTTGTCAAGTCTGATGACGTCACCATCCTACAAATATACCTGTGGAAAAGAGAACTCCCAGTAATGTGTATAGCACATCATGTTAATTCGTACTCCTCTAGTATCATGAAGTAGTTAAGTAGGGGTTTGAATCCTGCTCTGGACAACTGTTTGTGTGTGGTCTCCTTGGGAAGGAGCAACCTTTTAGGAGAGTAGTAAGAGACCTTAAAAGTGGTAAACTAACCTTTGCCAAGTCAGATGATGTCACCATCCTACAAATATACCTGTGGAAAAGAGAGCTCCCAGTAATGTGTATAGCGCGTCGTGTTAATGCATATCCTCTAGTATCATGAAGTAGTTAGGTAGGGGTTTAAATCCTGCACTGGACAATTGTGTGTGTGTGTGTGTGTGTGTGTGTGTGTGTGTGTGTGTGTGTGTGTGTGTTTGTGTGTGGTCTCCTTGGGAAGGAGCAACTTTTAGGAGAGTAGTAAGAGACCTTAAAAGCGGTAAACTAACCGTTGCCAAGTTAGATGATGTCACCATCCTACAAATATACCTATGGAAAAAAGAACACCCAGTAATGTGCATAGCGTGTCGTGTTAATGCGTACTCCTCTAGTATCATGAAGTAGTTAGGTAGGGGTTTGAATCCTGCACTTGGTGAGTGTGTGTGCTGTATGTGTGTGGCACTGTTGGTCAATGTGTTGTGGGTTTTGCTTTTACCACTGTATGACATATCAGTATGCATTGCACATGTCAGCTAGCTGTGTGGCAAATACATATACGTATATGTTACCTCAATGATTGCATGTGTGGGAACCCTGCTTTCTCCAAGAACACAGCTGTCATCCTTGCCAGACTGTACTGCTGCTTCCCAGACCTTAGGTCATATCTGTATGCTTGTGACAAGCCCAGCCACTGTAGTGATCCCTGGCCTAGGTCATCTGTGTCACACAAACTTATTACGGTTCCTATTGGAATGTGTGAGTGAGGATCTACGGTGAGGTTTATGTCAGACCTGTTCAAACGCAGCAAAGTCTGTCAATGATGACTATTCATAACAGGTGTAGAACAACCTATGTGGATATGCATGCAGACCCCTTATTGCTTATGTGATCCACCAAGGGATTCCAAAATACCTTTGGAAATGTGATTAACAAAGGAGAGATGACATAACACTTGGTTGCATGTACACATTGGTACCTATTCATCATGTTGGTGGCTACTACCTATGTGGTACTGTGGGGATAATATGTTCCGTAAAGGTGGATGACTATGCCTAGTTTGGCTTATAGCTTTACAGCATGGGTTTGACAACAGGCATCTGTCTGTATGATACCCTTGTGGAGGATGTGTGTGTCATCTGGAGAATGCATTATAGGCCACAGTATGCATTACCAGACGTGGACGGACATATCCCTACTGTGATTGCTTGTGCCAAAGAGAGCTATATGCCAAACAGGAGTGGTGTCAGTAATGGGTGCAGGTGAATACCAGTGGTTACTGGCATTGTATAGTACCTGAAGGATCCAAATGTTGCTGTGTGTCCTACATCTGTGTGTCGGTTGTCAAGACATCATCTAACGATTGGTTATGGTCAGGCTGTTGAAGTGATGTATACTACCAGAATGCAAATCAATGACAGATAGTAACAGTATCACCCACAGCACAGTGTCAAACCATGTCATACACACATGTATAGTCAGGTTCCGGAATGTGTGTAGTACAATGCATACTGGCCACCAATAGAAACTATGGAGTGTTACTGTGTAATACAGAGCATGTCACCCTGGCCATGTGTCCACTATGCACATACATGCAGACAGTGCACCTCCACCATGTTCACAACTGTACACCTGCAAATCTGTGCTACACACATCCCACACATACTGTCCACTCTCTAACACATGCTGCCAATACTGCACACATCAGCCAAGTGGCATGTGGCCGGACAATACACAATTGGAACCAACACTGGTGTAAACAACACTACAGTGACAATCATAACTTTAATGCATCATGCCTGCTCAGCTACACCTTCAAGCATATCATTACACTCTACTGCTAACAACATGCTAACATTGCTATACTGCTATATAGACACCCTGTGCATCAGTACCATGGTAGCCTATTCCTGCATCGATGTTACAGATGACAGGAGGCATCACAGATTTCATCATATGCACAGGGTGTGTTGTTGGTTTGCCAGAAGCCTACAGTGAGCCATCCAATCGACATGTATGTGTGTGTGTGTGTGTGTGTGTGTGTGTGTGTGTGTGTGTGTGTGTGTGTGAAGGGCAAGAATACTGGAATGGGCCAATGTTGTTGTAATGTGTGTGGGAATGTGTTAGCCCTAGGTGTCTGAAGTATGTGTGTGTGTCTGCATGCACACAGTTCTACCATGTGGCTGCCATATACGGGTATTTGTGGGATAGTCACAGACTGTACCTGCAAGGCTTTACAGATCACCGTCTCTGGCCATGGATATGATACCTGTGTCTGGCAGGAGTGCTACTGACACTATCAGGTACTAAGCCAGACTGGGTACTATCCCCAGAGGTGGATGGATGTACACTGGACACAGGTCCATGTTGGGACTGTCCAGAGCCACATACAAGTGGTCTTCTAGGATGTTCTATGGACAGCCCACCCTCAACATTGCTGGGGCTGGTACTGGCACTACCAGAGTGGCTGTGGCATGAGAGACGTCCACGGCAACTGCCAGCTGCTGATGTTGCTGGCATACATCCATGTCGATGTCTCAACCGTCCCGCACTGTCCTGACACATGGACATGACATTGCGGAGGATATCTAATGTCTCTCCCCAATGTCTATCAGTGACCTCGGTGTAATGATGGATGGCACCTACTAGGTCACGGATACTGTCAATGACGGCGGTGTTATGTGCCCTCTGTGCCCTTAGTCCCTGTCTGATGTACCGTTCCATACATGCCTGTGCCTCCATGACAGCCTGGAACATGCGTGCCATTGTCAGACCTGTGGCACGTCTGCCAGTGGCATGATGAGCAGCAGTACTCCTACGAGAACCCCTGGACATCTGCCTATGTGGTACCCTTCCAGACATCTGGGTATGGCTGCTGTATTGGGATGCATGTGCCATGGATACCACACTGTCCTAGCCAATGCCAACTGTACGCTGTCCCTCAGCTATGGGCATTGGTGATGGATGTATTGGCAGTATGACTGTATGCATGGATGGGGTGGACATCTGTGTACTGTCGATTGGTGGCCCAACGACAGACCCTGGCAAAAATGCTTGTGTCTCAACACACCTATCATCAGTATCACTGTTTTGCTCAGTGACATCAGTTTCCCTTCTGCAGTGAACCAGGCCAAAGTCAGCACCTGTGAGAGGTAGACAGGAAACACACTTTACGACCTGTGCATGATGTCGGCACACATGCACACATGAACACATGCACACATGCACACATGAACACATGAACACATGCACACATGAACACATGAACACGTGAACACATGCACACATGCGCACATGCACACATGCACACATGAACATATGAACACATGCACACATGAACACATGAACACATGCACACATGCACACAAATGCACTCCTCACTAAAACACACACACACACACACACACACACACACACACACACCAGCAATCCAGAACATACTCAATAGTGGGTGATGGTGGGGTACAGTATCACAAGGCAAACAGTTATATCACATGTGTCAGCATGCAGGATGAGTGTTTCCCAACAGCATGCAGTGTGGGTGTTGACAGCCCTTGCCAATAACACTATACATGTCTTTGATGCATATGTGTTGTTGTTCAGTGATTGGCCTCACCCTGGAATGCACTGTGTACATGGACACGACATTGCTGTGCAAGTATTAAAAGCTCTGCAATGTCCTGTGCACCATCTCTCACAGGTATACATACCATGGCTGGATGTGTATCTGTGTGTCACATAGATATCCATTTCTGATTAGAGCGTCTGTGTCTTCAACAGATAATTGTGGACACAGGATTAGCACATGCATGGTATGTATACACACATGATGAGTGGTGCATGTTTACCTGATGGAATACCATTGCTCAACATGGCCATTGTATAGTGGTTATGGTGAGTGTAGGACATATTGTGGACATGCCAGTGCCAGACATGACATGGCATGCTACAACACAACTGCAACATTAAACATCACACAGACACAGTGTGTGTCATGTGACCTATACACTCTATAGCATTACAAGACATATATGTGTCACTTTGTACAAATGGGGATTGCTATGTATATTGTGTATAGGTGCCTATGTTTGCACACACACAACACTGAGGTGCATAGCAGATAATGCTATGTGTAGTACTGTGGTCACTGTAACTGGATGGGGTGTACTACCAAGAGCCATCATCATGCAGCATCATGTGATCACTCAAGGCTACTAATGTGTGCCAGACCGGCACATACCATGCTGTACCAGAACTGCAGTACCATGGCTACATTCACCATTTCACAGCCAGTTGTTACATTGGTTTATAAGGTGCACAATAGGGGGCATTGCCTACCATGAATATGTAATGTGTCGAAGAGTGTCGCACAGCCACATGTGAGGCATCTACCCCTCAGGTATATTATGTGTGCTGTGTGGATGAAGTGTGGGATACTGTAGTGTGACCTTACAGCGGGCTTCTGAATACGCCATGTGTAGCATGTTAACGTGTACTGCATATGACAATGTTGTGTATGTTGTGTGCATGTGTATAGACTCTGCCTATCCAATGTCCACATCAGTGTTGCCACAATTGTGTGGAATGCTCTGTGTATTGTATGTGTTTTAGGCAGCTACCCACATTACTGGGATGTGCATAGTCTCACAGCAAACATGCACAGCATGCATTATGCGTATGTGTGTTACGTGTACATGGCCTACATCTCACCTATGACATGCACATTTAATTAGCAGTATTAAAGGTAGAACACACTCACCAGCATGGGTCGGCTGCCTTGCTGTCACACCAGAGGGACCTACAAGGATATGAGACACTTTGTCAATGGCAACAACTGTGGCATTGCTACTGTGTGTTTGCAATCGTACAGTAGTACAACGGTTGACAGTCACAGGCCTACAGATTGTATTCCTAATTATTACCATTGCACAACACTAGGCACCACATTGTCTAACTAAACAGTACACATCTCATATAAGCATACTCTAACAATAGAGGTAACAGTAGTCTACAGCTATGCCATGTTACCTGCATGTTCCATGTCAGCTTGCTGGGTGACTCTGGCCTCCATGATGACACATGTTAGTTGTTGGGGTTGTTGTTGGCCAGGAGCCACCTGGCTCAGGAGCAGCTCCTCCACTCTGGTGAGGGGAGATGGATGGCTAACCCCCCACCTGTGGCAAGCTGCTGTCTGCAGATATCAGATGCACGCTGCCGGACATGTCTAATTAAATCACTGCAGTGATGACGTACCTGCTCATATGTCCGGTCATGCATGCCTATGTCATTTACCTGACGGACAAGCTCTTGCCACAGCGCAGTCCGCTCATGCTGGTCCTGGCTGGTTCTAGAGAACAGCAGGGCATAGTGCTGCACCAGGCTGGATGTTATAACCTCTTCCTCCGCCGTGCTATAGGCGGGATTATGATGGTGGGACATAGCCCTGGAAGATAATGAAACAATATGTGTGAGCAAGTCATGAGGCACACGTATATTTCTAATGTACAGATATCAATTAACTGCCATATATAGCAACCTATTGGCTGTCAGAAGATACACACTTTCAATACCACATGTCACTTCTCAACCCACGACTGCCTGACAGTGCCTGGCACACTCTATATATCAAACCATGTTTTGCACAGCAACAAACTTACAACAGTATGTAATACTATACAACAGTACATGGCACACTGTATGTGACACAATGCACAACCTAGACACAGGAGGTATATATCATGCTAATGCATCATGAAAAGTGTAATCCATTGCAATGATTGTAAAGTCCAGTGACAGGATTACCAGTATACCACACTAGTCGTTAATGGCAGACCCCTGCCTAACATATGTGCACATTCGTGAATATAGGTGGCATACTGCTGTACTACACTATACATGTTGCTAGATACGCAGTTATATCCTGTAACACACATATGACCGAGGCCATGGTACAGGCATACACACACACACACATCAGACATACATACCAGACACATAGGTATGGCAACACAGCTGACCTTTACCTGTGTACCTTACAGTACTGTGTGTCAGTAGTTACGAGACCGTATGCCTGAGGTATGTAATCTGTGAGGACTACAGGGAACACACGGAACAGTGGTTCCAATAAATGTGGACATACACCATACTGTGCTGTTTAGGCATACAGCTTCAGGTAGTACTACAGTTCATATAGGAGTTGGATTCGCCAGCAATAACACACAATAAGCATGCATGTACTGCTTTAGCCTACAGTGGGTGCCCCAGTCAACAACAAGGGACTATGTCAGAACGTATGGCATACTGCTTTTTCAGCCTAGCAATTGTATACACATCTTTTGCTGGGATCACAGCTAGGACACATAATACCATGACAGAAACAGTTTCCCACTAAGCTATCACACATAAACCAAACTCTGACACATTCACCAACACATTCATCATCACACCCAGTCAAACCCACATAGCAATTATTGCAACAAGTACATGTAGGTGTGTATCACTTCATAGGTAGGTAAGAGGCTATTGGCCCTAGGGCCTATAGAAGCCTAGCCATATGCTACCCTGGCCTTTGACACACAGGTCATTGCATTTCACGTGGCCCTGTCAAGCAGAGACACAGAGGTGATTGCCTGGGTGTATTCACTATCTCCCATACAATCTTCATGATTATTTATGATGACTGTTAATTAGGGGCTTTGTTTGCTATGGATAGTTGGTTTGTTCCAGAGTATGGGATGTCTCTGAGATGGGAATCTATCCCTCCAGCATGTGCTGTTTATTGTGGTCAAAAGGTTTGGGTCCCTAGAGCATGTAGCTCATAACAGATTGTGATCTGTTTACGTGCAGCATGTCCAACAGTTCTGTTTTTTACATAGCTTAGTATGTTAGGCAGAAGTCACCTCTGGGTAGGCGGTGTGCGACACAGTGTAGTTGTGGGTTTGTGAGATGATCTGCATAGGGCATCTTTTTGAGGCTGGTATTACTCTTTGTGAGGTATGTCTTTGTCGTTTCCAGTTGCTGTGGATGTCTTGTGAGGTACATACCACAAGGGGCATTATACTCTATAATGGGCTTTATGTGTGATGAGTAGAGGGGAACAGTGACCTATATTTCCCTGGATGACTCACCTTTTGTGATGAGGTGTGGCAGGTAGACCGATTACATGACTAGTGTGTCACTGTGATTATCAAAGGGGAGATTACTGTCCACCTGTGTCCCATGGTCTCTTATCACACTTTTGGTGTTAAGTAGACTACCACCTATGTGATAGTTCATGGGTACGGAGTTTTTGCCAGATGGGATGCCAATGCAGTTTCAACATTGAGCTTGAATCCATGGCTTTGTCACCAGGCATCTGTCGCAGTAAATATGACCCTGTCTCTCTCTCTATATATATATATATATATATATATATATATATATATATATATATATATATATACATACACATATATATAAACATACATTGGTGTACATATAGCTATACATATAGGCACATATACAGTCCACCTTTCATGGTGGGAATATCAATTATGCGAAGGTTGTGAGGTATACTGTTATGTACTAATATTGCACAGTGTTGTGCGGACTGCATGGAAGGTGTTCTTAGCACATGTAGCTTTAGCAGGCCTCACTGGCTGCAACACTGCAAACCTGACAATTCATACCCACAGTGTTTAACCACCACATGTCATATACCAGCACTGTATGCTGTCTTGTTTGCCACACACTACAACCTACATAAAAGTATGCACATAACAACCTTCAACAACATATATATGTCCACCCTTCACAAACAGTTGCAGTGTGTCCCTTGCTCTATGCACATGTACAGATGCTAATATATCTGACAGACAGATCTCTCCATATGTGTGTGCCATACACACACAAGGTCCACACTGTTGTAAGTCCATGGACCTCACGGCTGACCTGTTGGGCCTTGCTGCAACATGAACAGGTGTCACATGTGAGCACACAGTAATATTAGAGGGTGTATATATAGCTGCAAATGCTAGATTAGCATACTAGCCTGGTACAGCTGTTGCCAATGCTAAGCTACATGTTAATATGACTGTCATGCATTTGTTACTCTGTCACATCCTTCTTTATATAACTGTATGAGCTACTCCCCCAAACAGCCATTGTACACACTACTGTACAGAACACAGATAACATGGATCAGATGTTTGACATTTAATGCTGAACTACATATATCACAGTCATATCCCACTGCACACAGCTACACACTGATTTCTCCATGGCAGTAGTTATGCAGGGCATCTGTGCATAGATATGTACTGCTGCCACATATGGATGATTCAAAGTATGTAGAGTACTCTTCAAAAACATCTACTACATGCCAGTAAATACATATCAGTTACATACCTTTACTTTGTATGGGTTTGTATTATTATGTTCCGTGTGTGTAGAAATAATTTTTTTTTTTGGTTTATACTTTTTTTTATGTTGATTTTTTTTTTCCTGTTGCTGTTGTTGCTGCCGGTGTCTGTCTGTCTGTGTGTGTCTCTGTGTCCCTCTTTCTTTCCTGCTTGCTTGCTTGCTCTCGCTCTCTCTCTCCCTCTGTGACTGCAATGAAATGATTGCATGTGTGGACAGCAAGTACAGCCTGCTTTTAGAGGTATCTACACATGTGCATGTGATGGCCTCTGCACCAACTGGTGGCCACCATTTGGTAATTGCATGCAGCCTGCTGTGTGGTAATTGCAGTACTCACTGTCATAGCAACCCAATGCTATAAAATGCTAGGTCAGGTAGGAGTAGGCCTTTCAGCTTTCCAAAGTGGGGACCATGCTTGTTTGCTGTGGACATCGTAGTGTAAGTCAGAAGGTTGGTATACTTCTTATATATAAAGCTAGGGGTGTATCCAGTGATTTGAATGTTGTACTCAGACCTGAATGTTGCTACTTCTAGTATACAGCTGACAGTGTAGAATTGTACTCGCCCCTACAAATGCTAACACAAGCTACATGGGAGTATTTAGTTTCTTTTCTACTTATCAATTAGCTGCCATACATACATAGTTATTGAGATGTTTTCATTTGGCACATGAAATGTTTGGGAACTGCTATACTGTGGATATTAATGTACTCACTTCTGCACAGTTTGTGCTTTTTATTTTGTTGACATTATCACAGGATGCTCATGGAAACTGGACAATTCCAGTACTGAGTATGCCTACCTACATCCTTGCTGTACCTTAAACACAGTGGTAATTTGTACATTTGGGTGGGATACTATATGGGGGTTGTAGAGTGCTGCAGTAAAATTATTTCCTGCTAGAATGTGTGGTTCTGTCATCACAGTCATTTAATGCAATTTCACAACAGCTGCTGGTAAAGTTCCACAGAACAGGTTTTGTGTTATGGCATTCCTATCTTTCCTTGACATTCACACATTCTGATGCATGATATATATATTTCAGCAACAACCTGCTGTATATCTACTGTGGCCTAGTGGTACTTCATGCAGTCTAGTGTGTCCAAGGTCCGGGGTTCGAGACTGACAGTGGTGTTTTATTTTGCTGCTGAGCAGAACAAGGGCCCTCATATGCAGCGTGACTAAGGCACTTTTAAGCAGTTGTAAGCGGGTTTGTGCGGGTTTGCACAACGCTTAGCGATGCTTAGCTAAGCACACACAAGCACACACTTGCGCACCCCCGCTGACTACTGCTTAAAAGTGCTTACTCCCGCTAACCCCTGCGCTAATTTCTTTGAAAGAAAAGAAAATGGGGATATAGGAAAGTGGTGAAAAAGGGGGCACAAAGAGGGAAAGACAGTAGGGGAAACCAGCTCAGGATGTGCAGGACGGGTGTAGGGAAGGTCCATATCTGCCCATTTCTTTACCAGCAACAGCTGTGCATATGTTAGAAATTTGGAGTGAAATTTGAAACCTTCCACTCCTGAGAGAGGGGTAAGGACAACAAAGTATGTTGTACTGCCGATTATAATTATCAGTTTACATGTCCAGCGGACATGTGTGCGAAATGGGCAGCTATGTATGGGGCGTAATTTTTTTGTGGGAACAGATTGCCCCTTTTTTTTTTTTCAGGTGAGAGTGGAATGTGAGGTAGAGGAAGTAGGTATATTTGGGGAGGTAGGTTGGGGAGGTAAACAGACAAGACAAACAAGACGCATACAGGGGCGGAATATGACATGTGGTGGGTGAACACAATTGACGAGGACGGATGTTTGGATATCGCAAGCCCATGAGCCCACAGATGGCAACAATGGAACTGAGATCCCCATCCATGGGCAGTCACCACTTCACCTTCACAGCCCAGAGGGTGGCTGTGCTGGGGGCTGAGTAGGAGGGGCAGGCTCACCCGTGAGTCATGCCACTCGTGCCTCGAGCTGGCGTAGAGGATCAGCGACTGAATGCTTGATCTCCCTACGCACCACAGCCTGGACCATTCAGAGGGTGATATGTGGTCCTCCTCTGGCCACGCTTGCAGGGGGGGATGAGCCCCATCCCCTGCAGCGCTTCCTCCCGAAGGTGGCACAGGGCCACCGGAGGAGGAGGTCCCAGGCTGGGCACCGGACATGCTGGTGCCAGGTGCCATCGCCAGCTGAAGTGGGAGAGGAGGGTCCGCTGGGACCGACCTTCCCATATGTTCTATGTTTAGCAGGATTTAATGACAATATGGGTTAGTAACAGACAACAGCATTCCAAATTAGTTGTAACAGCATGCAGTAGTATTCCCATTAACCCAACACGCAAGAATTCCAACAGTTGAACAGCAAGCATAACACATGCATATTTAGAACAACAGTGGACATTCCAACAGCATGCAGGGTTGATTGGTGGCAACAGGCCACCAATATTGTGGTATGTGAACAGGCCACATGCATCAAAGTACATGCAGATATTTATAAACCAAAAGGACACATGTCCCAACAAAGTTTTTCAGATTACACATACCCATTTAGGTGTGGAATGGCATTATTTATGACCATAAAGTAGGGTGTAAAAAGATCACTCCATTAACAACTTATATATACTTATAAGTTTACTCTACATTCCTACTTCCTGCAGGTATATATCCTCTACGTGTATTATTACACTAGGCAGTGTCCATTAAATTGTGAAATGGGTTTTGATAGTTGTTTATATACCTGACCTGTATCTGACATACAAACTGTTCAAGATGCAGATGTTACTGCTACGTATTTATATATTTCATTTATATTCATATATCTACATATCTGGCTGTCTTCAGATGACATTATCAGCTACATTTAAACAGACCCCTACATTTCTAGCAGCACACTGACATTTCTGGGGAACACAATCACAAGCTACTTATGTGCCAGATTGATCTGTACATGCTAGCCATGAACCAACAGTTGAGGACTGTATATATCCTTAAGAGCTACTGGCATTCCCTTCATCCACTTTATATGGACCTACCCAAGTGTGGATTGACAGCACTTAATACAACTGTACTATTTCCATAATGCAAGGGTACAACAACATATCAAAGAAAGTGACACGGACACAGTCCAGGAATTATACCTTTATTAATTAAATTACACACTTTTGTAGTGGCTTTCTCATTCATTTCATATTTTGGTGCATGCAGAATACTTTTATTCCAGATTTATTATACCTTTATTAATGGGTTACAACACTTTTTCACGCTCTCTCACTTATTTTATATTACAATACATGCAGAGACTTTATTCAAGACTTATTATACCTTTATTAATGGGTTACAACACTCTTTTTCAGGCTCTCTCACTTATTTTAAATAACAGTACATGCAGAGAAGTTATTCAAGACTTATTAGACCTTTATTAATGGGTTACAACACTCTTTTTCAGGCTCTCTCACTTATTTTATATAATAATACATGCATAATAATTACTAACCTGCCTGGTGGCGCAGCCTTAGTAGCCTATCTGCATAGGCTTGCCGATTCGCAGCACGGACACCTGCAGCTGTGAAGTAAATGAAGGGATATTGAGCCATACCTATCCATTATATAGACTACAATAGCATTTCTTACATACTTCATTCCATGGCTACCTACTCAGTAGTGGGGCATCGTGCATGTCACGGGCCTCCTGTATCCATCGGTTCAGTTGGTCCTGCTTCTGTCTCTTCAGGTCTGCATGGTGGTGACGAACCTGCTCACCAGTCCAAGGGACACCTGTGGCACTGGTGAGATCATGAGCTAACCACTTCCAAGCCTTCGCTTTGTACTCCGTCTCTTGAAACTGGCCCTGCTGGAGTCTTGACTCATGATGGTGGACAAGGAGCCAAACCATGTATTTTGACTCCTCGATGCCCCACCGTTGCACTCGAAAGCGAGTACCCTCTCCAGCACCAGCCATTCTGACTGCAAATGGGAGCTACAACCAGTTATGGCGGGTATTCTTGCCTATGGAGCTTAAATATGCCTCATTTCCCACACTTATTTGTGATTGGCCATTTTTGAAAATTCTCAGCTAACAGCAGACCTGCTTAGCAATGGTTAAACTTCCATTTATAAGTATATGTATGTTAACAGTGCATGTTTATGCAAAGCTGTCATGCTTAGTGGTTCAGTACTTTGATTATGGTGCACAGTGTCCTGGGTTTGAGCCTTGTCATTGCTTTTTATTTTACTACTGTCCAGACAGGCTAAGGGGTGTGGCTGTGTTTAGGCGACTTTGCTCAACTTTGCTCTACATTGCTCCACGTTGCCCGGTTAGTGCGATGTGCAGCTCTGTGCAAAACTATTGTGCTAGGTAAAGCGCTGCTTTGCTATGGGCAACTATAATGCGCTAGGTAAACCGCCGCTTAGCTATGGGCAACTATATTGCGCTAGGTAAAGCTCTGCTTAGCTATGGGAAACTATATTGCGCTACGTAAAGCGCTGCTTAGCTATGGGCAACTATATTGCGCTGGTTACAACGCTGCTTAGCTATGGGCAATTATATGTCAATATCCTTAATGCTGCTCACCTTCTTATATTTATATATATACATTTTGTTCACTAATACATAGGCCATTTCAATGCTTTTTACTAAAATTTCATTTATATATGACAGGAATTATTTTATGTACTAATTTAAAACATAAAATAGAAAGGGGAGTGGTGGGACTAGAACCGGGAATGCCTCCTCTTTGTGCGAAGGCTCTACCACTATGCTATTGCTATTTGGCTTAATTTGCATAAACATTTCTTATTATGCTCTTCGATGTCGAAATTGCTAACTGTAGCTAAGCCATAGGCACACCCGCGCAAATACGAGCAAATACTGGCAGCTATATCGGGAATTATAAAAAGAAAATTAAAAGTTTACATTTTACAATTACAAAGGGGTTTAGTATGTGGGGATGTGTAGTGCTTGCTATGTGTACATTTTGGCGAACTTGCTCATCGCACTTGTCATTTTCACATTTATATAGTTGCAGGGGCGTGGATATTTGGACTGCTCGGCAGTCCGACACGCCCCCGGCAGTCTTACACGCTCCATGTTAGCCCTCCAGTTGAGTCAGCACACCCTCATGAATATGCATGGCGTGCTGACGTCTTTCTGTTAGACTGCCGTTTCCATGTAAGACTTATTTAGTCTTACAAGGAGGATTAGTGAATCCCTGCCATTGTCTTTTGGTCCTTATAAATTACATCCACTCAAAGTATGGTCAAAAGACCTCTGATAACCAAAATGTTTATTGATTTAATCTAGGGTGTCCAATGGTCATCCACTTCAGTCTAATAAATGTACTGAATATGGTTGTTTTCTTCAATACGTCTGTAGGGTTAGCCACAAAGAGCTGTACTGACAGCTTCAACAAAATTCATAAACCCTTTCTCTATAACCCATGAAATTAATGCAGGAGTTCCTTCAGGGTTCAGTGCTAGGACCTTTACTCTTTAATGCATTTATTAATCTGTTTCAGTCAGTGAAAAAGAACCTTAATATGTTACTCTGTACAGGCAATCTAGTCATCTAGCAACAATAATGCAACTGAATCTTGAAGAAAACGTATAGCTTAGCTTGCTTATAGCAAATAATTCACTATAACAACTACGAAGACCAATTGGTTATTATTCAGAATGCACAAAATATTTAACTGTTCTACATAGAACTGACAAACTGATTTCACAGATAGATAACTGTTGGAACAGGTAACATTATTTAGCTATTTAGAGCTTTACTGGGACCGTTTCTTTTCATTCACTCCTACAATGACACCTTCAAAACAAAAATGCACCCCAACTGACTTTGTCCTGGAGGGTATGTGTATTTTTATGCCATGATGCCTACTTAGCAATTACAAAGGTAGTTCTGCTCTCCAGCTCAAATATGGGTAATACTCTGCAACATTCTCAACTCATAACTTCCTTACAAACAATAATTAAGGAAATATGTTGATACATGCTGTCGTCATCTAAATCTTAAATGTATTACCTAAGTCTACTAAAACAAAACTATGTCTCAGTTCAATCAAACAACTTCTAAATGTTCTGTTTTCAAACTAACACTGCCAAACAATAGGTAGTAAATGTTATAATCAAGAAACTCACTGCAACCTATAATCAAGACCACATGATAAAACAGAAAGAATGGAGACATGCATGAATCAGACAAACATCGCATGTTTCTGGTACAACTATTTAAATAAAATATGGGAAGTACTGAGGGTACTTCAGTGATTGCACTATTTGTCAAAAGAGGGCCCAGCAAAGCTTTGTTTTCAACCCAAGCATCCCAAATCCTTTGATGACTAACACTGCAGCATCAAGACAACTACATTTTTTCCCCATAAACCGCCCCCCCCGAAAAAAATGCTGCTCTGAATCAAAATACCAGTTTTATTTGTAGGTCATAAGAAATGGTATTCACTGAATAAACAGTCATTGAATGACACTTTATTTGCCTAACAGTGGTCAGCAAGAACTGAATGTGAAGAAACACACCGTGGCTCTACAATCAGTTACTATATACAATGAGGGAAAACCCTCAGGAACTACAGGGATACCAAAAAGGAAAACAGAAAGAGAGAGAGACATTTAATAAAATAATCCATAAGTGACTGGCATTTTGAAGTGCAGTGACAGCAAAAAAAATAAGAAAATATGTTTTAGTTACTTGAGTGAAGACAAATCAGCAGTAGTGTGCTAGGTGATGAAACAGATGAAGGTGACTACATGTAGCAGAAGGAAAGTGTCTAATATAAACAATGGCGAGTGACTGGAACATGGTTTCGTCTCACAGGATAATGGTCCATACTGAGATAGTTGGAATGCAAGGCATAATAACCAAACAATACCACCCCCTTTTCCTTAAGTGCAGCCAAGAGACTGTTGATTGTCTAGTAAATATACATTTTCAGACATATTAGTGTCATCCTTGCTTCTTTGTTAAGGGAGTGACAAAACTGAAACTTGCTCTTCAGCAGTCAGGTTCTCACCTGTTAACCAGGTTCTTAAACCATAGCATTTTCTCAGATTTCTAAAACAAGAAGGCAGATTCAGGTAAAGCTACAGCGTGATATTTGGGAGGCTGTGTAATATATACAGATGAAAAACAGAGTTGTGAAATGGTGGTTGGGTGCTGACAGGGGCTTATGGATTTGCATAATGGTTAAGGTGCTTACTTTACAGATACAAGGCACAGCGTTTGATTCTTACCTTTGTGGGAAATTGGGTAGGTCTCAAATGGCTCACAAGGGCAGCTAGCTTAGTGCTTACCTATGAACCTATGATACAGATATAAGTAAAGATAAATGCATGTAAATAAAAGTGTACCTTCAAGTGTTAAGGCAGCCAAAGAAACATAGTAAATTAATGTAACTTGATGCTTCATTGTTTTCCTTTTTAGTTTACTTTTCCCTTAGGTTTCATATCTCTGTTCTTCTAGCTTCTAGTAAGCTTGACTGTCTACTGGCTTAGGTCACTACTAGTTAGCACTACAAAGAATCAAAAAGCACATCTCTGTTTTATTTAGACCGCGAAGCTGACACAGAGTTTGTCCCACCTGCCTTAGCTAATTATTCAGCGAATCCTTCTCCAGGAGGTAAAGTTATTAGTGCAAGCTAGGAGTTTAAAACAACAAAATTCATCAACCTGACACCAGATTTCTAAATGCTTTTCAGAAGTACAGTATATTGTAATGAATGTTTACGAGACAGAGATATGCAGTTTGTGTTCATCACTTAGTGCTGACAAAGTGCTGTTGTGTGTTATACAAGAGGCATTTACTGCCCATCTGACAAATCATTAAATAAATGATTTCTTCAACATGTACACCGCTGCTCAGCCCAGATGTATTTACTCCACAATGACTGACATGCATAGACAGAGACACGAGTTTATCTGCTGTATGCTTTCCTGTAACCTCTAGTAACTGCTGCATTCTAAAACAAAAAGATGTTAAGCAGCATAAAGCAAATTTGTAATGTTTATTTATTTTCAGTATATGTTATGAAAATATAAATTTCATAATGTTCCTATTTAGTCAGATGCATTTCCTAACCTAGTGAATAAATATTTGTCTTGCTACAGCTGGCCTAATAAAAAAAGAAGAAAAATAAAGTCTTCATTGGACTGACGTGTAGTATGGTGAGAACAGATGATTACACTCGAAACAAAGTAAAACTCTGCACCATCACCTTGTTTGGAGTTATGCACTTCAAAATCAGTTATCTTGTTTCCATTTCTAACATCTGTGTTATCATATCTGTTTTTTTTTTGTTTTTTTCCTCTGGATCTTTTGAACAAACAAAGGAAGTTCTTTATTTTTAAACAATAATGTGATCTGTGGAGAAATAAGAATTTAGTTTTTCTAAGGTTTAAATTGCAAAAGAGAGGAGTACTTCAGTGGTTGAATTTGGGAAAAAAAATTACCTGCATCTCTGAAGTTAGTTTTAACAATATTTGTATCAGTAACTGCAAATCCTTTGGTATTTCAATATGGACCAGCAGTAAAATGCAGAACTTAAAGCATGAATTATGTTGTTTGCATCCTCTGTGCCTTTCCCTTGTGATGCCTTATTGCTTACTGCTTGAGGTTATTTCTCCAGCTCCTTATCCTATGGCCTTATTGTTTTATACTCTGTTAACTTAGTTGTCTTAGAGCAAAATGTGGGCCATCATCAATAAACACAAATCATATTTTGCTCTGCTATCTCGCCCAATTACCCAGTACTGCAATATGTAAATATGACACTGGTCCTAGCCTAATTAATAAAGGACAGATTTCTCTGGTCTTCTGTACTAAGTAGAATAGCAGATATTAATCCCCACCTCCACCCCAGCCATATGCAAATATATGTGTGTGTGTGTGTGTGTGTGTGTGTGTGTGTGTGTGTGTGTGTGTGTGTGTGTGTGTGTGTGTGTGTGTGTGTGTGTGTGTGTGTGTGTGTGTGTGTGTGTGTGTGTGTGTTTGTGTGTGTGTGTGTGTGTGTGTGTGTGTGTGTGTGTGTGTGTGTGTGTGTGTGTGTGTGTGTGTGTGTGTGTGTGTGTGTGTGTGCGTATGTATATATATATATATATATATATATATATATATATATATATATATATATATGTGTATACACATGAGTATATTGAAAAAGAGATGCCCAAATATTGATTTGCTTAATGTCTCCAGAAAATAATAATAATAATAATAATAAAATAAAATAATGTAAACACTGTAATACATATACTCTGAGAAATAACATCAGACCTTTCAATTTTAAAGCAATCTTTTTGGCAGGGGAGTAGTTCCTACACCACAGTTACGTATATATTCTAACTATGAAATCACACAAAACTGGGGAAAAGGGATATTCTGCAACCCTGGTAATTTAACTATCTTGCACAACTTTTGACCATCTGTTTTTTTTCAACCAAAGTGTGTCAATAAAATAGATGCCAACCTTAATGGTAGCCAACTGAAATAATTCATATACACATATATATATATATATATATATACACACACATATATACGTACACACACATATACAGAGAGCACACACGTGGTGTGTGTGTGTGTGTGTGCATGCGCATGACTGTGCATGTGTGGATACATGTATGCACATGCTTTGTTACACAACCACATGTATTAATACTGCTACCCTTTATGCTACTGCCTATAACCAAAAATTAAAGATGATTACAGTGGATGTGGAGAAATGATCTCCCACTAGAGATACAGGGGGTGCAGCTTTACTTCATTTGCAAGCATCCTTTTATGCTGAGATAGAAGGCTTAAAATATCTAAGCAAAGTTTGTCATGATTCAGAACACTACTTCTGTCACTCAAAGACCACAGAGACCACTACCACTTCTTTAGACAATAATAAGGCATATTTGTACCACAGTGGACTCCAGGAGGGTGTACATGATGTAGAAGAGATTTATATCTCCATCCGAATCATTCCATAATTCTAATACTAGTTTTGCACTGATTAGTTACTCTGTACAGTTACATACAGAATAATACATCCTTCAGATGGGAGGCTCAAAGGCCAGTTGAATGGTTCCCTGATTGATTAACTGATACAGCTTGTGGGTAGTGAACAGGGAGGCTAAGTACATGCCTTTTACCATGATGTAATTTAAAATGCAATCCATGTGCCTCTCTGCCAATGTGATACTTTCTCATAGAAGATCTGGCATGACAATCATTCCTACAGTTTTAAAATGTGAATTAAAACCTTTCAGCAGATTAAGGTAATGGCTTTCACTTTCCTTATGGCCAAACATCATTCTAAAGTAGTTTATACGGGGAGACTTACTATAGCTCTGGAGTAGTTTCCCCCATAGAGATTCATTTGATACCACTGAGTGGTGCAAAATGCAAATAGGATGGCTACTGACTAAATAGTGAATCAACATGTAGGGTTAGAAAGAGTAGTTGATTAATTGTACATTATGCTTGTTGTATGTCTTTCCCCCATTAAACAGTAGCTCATTTTATGTTCCATATAGGAACAGAATTGAAAATTAGTTTCTCCACTGACTTTTTGTAACAGTGTAGTAAGCTAAATGTTCATGGACAAAGCCAAAAATAATGGAGGGAGTCAGAGGATCAAAATCTGGTCAATTTTCAAATATTACACTAATTCACCTGAAAATTAATTGAACAACTGGTTTTGCATCAATATGCATCTTCTGAACAACAAGAAGGATGAATATCTAATATCTAGCATTATACAGTTACTTTAATCCTCAAACAGGAAATATGAGGCAAAATCAGGGACAGATAAGTTGTATGCTAGCATATGTTTTCTTATTTAGTTGTAATACAAAGCACACTTGCTGTGCAATACCCCTACTGAATGTTTTTGTTCCCTTTGCATATGTGTGGGAATTACCTTGGCTATGTCAGATAAGTGAACTACAGTGATTTATTTATTTATTTTAGAAGTCCCTACACGTGACATCAAGAATAAATGAGCTGATTCATTTATCAAAAATTAACGGTTTTCTTTGAGCACACAGTCAAATTTTGCTGAATGGGACATGTTTGCAAAAGCAACCCTTACGCTCTCAGGTTATTGCAAAGAGAGAGAAAAATATATATTTTTCTCTGAAATGCAGTGAGGTGTGACTTAGTTATAATGGGTCACAGAGTTATGGAGTATACAACCCCGACATGAGATGTCAGTGCGCTCTTCCAGAGAATAAAATGTGTTTTGCTTGGTTCTTGCCAGTACTGTAGGCTGGTTTGTTTTTGCACCACCATTCATCAAAGTCTGCTTCAGTGAACTATACTTTCAAAAATTGTTCTAGATCCTGGGATCCAACAGACAGACATTGACTCTGCAGGATTTTGATACCAGCTGCACAGAGATGGGAGCAGGATATCCCTTCTAGGAATAAATTAATTAATAAGGAAAGACAGGAAATAGTGCAGGTTTTTGTGATATTGGGAAGGGACCTGAGACAAACAGCACACAAGGTAAAATTGTCTTAGGTGATAGCTTTCTAGGACATGGGTCAGGCTGGGTACTCCTCACCCTGGTGTTCAACATAAGAGATGAGCAGAGTGGTTCTATGACTTCTTTGGACCTGGATGCCATAGCCATACTTATATGTTGGGCAACAAAGAATGATTTTCTTACTACCTTGGACAGATTACTGTCTATATAGTTCACAGATCTCAAACTACCAGGTCAACTCTTAGGGGTTTCTTATTAGTTGAGTAATTTACCTGGGTATATCTTTTTCCAAATGTCACTGTAATGCACTTCTTTGCATTGAGTTTTAATCCATGGCTTTGGCTTCTCTGGAACAGGCTCCCCATCCTTGTGAAGCAGAGTTCCTCCCTAACCCAATTCAGGTGTACCTTGGACAGTTAGATGAGGAACATTACATTTATCCCAGGTTTAGCACCTATGTCTCTGATGGACACAGGCAGCCTGTAAATGGTTCATCTCCCAGGCCCCTACTTGCAAATATTTCATCTCCCAAGCCCCTGCCTACATTTATCAAGGGTACCAAAACTTATCAGCCATTTGTGATGCATGGCTAGGATTAAAAAGACCCTTGTGGCCATTAGCCTAGTAAACAGCTATGAACCTATGAACCAGTTTTTTGTCTGTGTAAGACCCGCTTGTAGGATGTTAGTGTCATGGGGGAAACTTATGATAGGTCCTAATTTATAGTCATCTGTAGACTTAGTGAGCCAGAGGCCTTTGACAATAGACTTGACCTTTGAGAAGTAGAATCCAAACAGGAGTGGGCCCAGCACTGAGCCCTGTGGTACTCCCCTGGTGACCTGCCCCTTCAAGGAAGTGGTCTCACCAGTCCTGGCTTCTTGGGTCCTGTCTGTAAGCCAGCTGACAATCCAGTGAGTTGTGTAGGATATGCCTGGTTTAGTGAGATTGTCCACAATACCTGAGTGGGGTGCTGTGTCGAACACCTTAACCAGGTGTAGGTAGGCAGTATACACCATTTTCACTTCATCCATTACCTTGGTTACCTTCTTAATGAAGTCTACCAGGTTAAGTAGGCATGACCTTCCTTTGACAAAACCAAATTGGGATGGGTCCAGTGTCTGTATGTTGCCAGTGTCTTAGAAGAACATGATAATTCTTTCCATGGATTTGCGTATTAGACTAGTCAAACTAAAGGATCTATAATTTCTGGGGTCAGTTTGTGGTCTACCCTTGTGAATGGGGATAATCTTTGCTTTCCTCCATTTGCTTGTACATAGCCTGTTTTGAGGCTGCAGTTAAAAAGTGATTCAAGTGGTCCTGATAGGTCATGTTTCAGGCTGTTTAGAAGGTAGTAGTGCTCACTAACTGATCAAGGGCATTTGGTTAATAAAGTCCAGGAAACATGCCTGTAAGTTGGTGGCACTACATGTTTCCCGGTCTATAGAGGGGTAGTTGAAATCTCCCATGAATAGTGTATTTAGTTGGATGAAGAGTGATGCCAATAGGTCTAGATAAGAGTTGTGAGATTCTTGAGACTTAAGAGGGTGACCTACAGCTTGTTAAGACAGGGTAAGGGACTTTATCTAAGGTGACTTGCATGTGGATGAACTCCAGGTATCATCCCATTTAACCAACCTTGAGGTTTACTTGTTGCTAATGTAGATCAAGACACCTCCACCTATAGTCCTTGTCTGTGTGGCTGATGGTGTAAATTTGTGGAAGACACTGAAACCTTGCACAGCCAGAGTACTTTCTGCAGTTTTAAACCATGTCTCGGTAATGGCACATATGTCTACAGTCTCCGGATTGAGGAGAGCTTGCAGGGTGTGTTAAGGCCCCTAGCACTGAGCAGTAACACCTTTAAGTTCCTTTGGATTTTATTTGTTGTGTTGATAGGTTTATCACTTTGGCATTTCCTAAAAAAGTCTGTAAGCGAGTGAATACATTTTTAGCCAAAATCCAGAAGCCCAGGGGAGACAGGTGCAGGCCATCTTTGGCAAAGCAGTGTGGTCTGTTGACCGTGTTCTCACAGGCTGACAGATATTCAATCCCCCTGGACTGACACCAGAAACTAAGCTAATAAGTCAATTATTTGTTGTTCATACTGTGTTATCAACCTTGGTGACGATAGAATGCTGCTCAGTGCAAGGCACATACCAGTCTGCTTCACATATTCAGAGAGGTACATAATGTCTCTCTTCATATAATCCAGAGAGGTATGTCTCAGGTCATTTATTCACACATGGACTATAATAGAATCATACTGATACCTGGAGTGCAATGACTCCAGTGTGTGTGTGTGTGTAACTTGGCAGATCTTGGCTACAGATTAGCAAACTGATCGTAATCTTCTCCTTGTCTAGTCTTGTAGGTGGGGCATTTGTGTGTCATACAATGCAGTCCCCTGTGACAAGAGTTCTGGGTAAATTGTTTGCTCACCTTATAGGCTTTGTTTTCAGGGGTCCATTGGATGTAGGCTTATGTGCAGTGTTTAGTGTTGCTTTTGGTTTATGCTATAGAGATTAAAGAAAAAAAAAAAAAGCCCCAAACCAGGCATGTCCAAGGGTCAGCTTCCGGTGATTTCTCCTGTCCACCTGGTGAATCTGGGCATACTGGGGCAATGCAGCAATTGCCTCATGTACACAGACAACCCTCTCCTCCTACCACCCAACTCTACAACCTGTGAGAGATGCACTTACATAGCCAAAATGGAAGCAAAGCTCTCTCCACCCAAGATTGTGCTAAATAGTCAAGAGGAGAAGGTTAACACCCACACTACACCTCAAGCAACACATAGCCCTTCTAAACCTGCACCAGCAACACCCACATATAGCAACACTAAATCCACATATGCAGAGGCCCTTAACTGTAACCTGCCCAAGCAACAAAGACCTCTGAAGCTGAAACGCAAACAAACACCAATCACAACCAATGTGTCACATAGTTTACAACACCAGTGTGCCACCCAGCAACAGCCCCTAAGGCAAGACAATGTACCTAACACTTTAGTCATAGGTGACTTTATAGTCCGGCACACTGATGTCCCTCTCACCAGGTTGAATAAGGAGAAAATTACAGTCAGCTGCCTGTCGGGTGCCAGGATCCGCCACATAACGCATGCACTCAAGTCACTCCACAACAAGTACAGATATGACTCTGTCATTGTCCATGTTGGAGTGAATGACTTGAGACATACCTCCCTGGACTACATGAAAAGAGACATGGAAGAGCTCTCGGATCATGTGGCCCAGGCAGGTATGACCCTAGCCCTGAGTAGCATCCTGCCTTCGCCCAGAATGATACCACAATATAAGGATAAAATGATTGACTTCAACAATTGGCTAAGATTATGGTGTCATTCAAAGGGGATCCAGTATCTGTCTGCCTGGGATGACATGATTGACACATCACAATGCTTTGCCAGAGATGGTCTGCACCTGTCGCCCCTGGGATTCAGGTTACTGGCTAAGGCTCTTGCCACCCATATAGTGCCTTTTTTAGGCAAACTTCAAAGGACAAAACCACCACCGTAACAGGTACAAGCATGCAAAATCTGAAGGTAATGCTACTCAATGCTAGAAGTCTAAACCTCAAAATGCACTCTCTCGAGGCACTCCTAAAAATGGAGAACATCGATATCTGTGCAGTAACTGAGACCTGGTTCAAGGCTCCAGAGAGCACCCCTGCAATACCAGGCTACAACTCTTACCACACTTTTCGGCCACCAAGCCAGGACTGAAACACTAAAGGTGGAGGAGTGTCAATATTCACCAAGGATATTCACACCACCAGGCTAGTTGGCCAACACAATGTGTCTGAAATTCTCCAAGTGCAACTAACACTAGGTAAGACTGCAATCCAAATTGTAGCTTGCTACAGATACCCCACCATACCCCAAGATTCTCACTACACCTTTCTAAACATACTGGAAAATATTAAGATAGAACCAAACACCCTAATACTGGGTGATTTTAACTACCCTGCCATTAACTGGGAAAACTACTCATGTCCCAACACCTTTGCGCAACGGTTCTTGGAATTCATAAATTCCAATGCCCTGGATCAACTGATCCATAGTCCCACCAGGGGCTCCAATATCCTAGACCTGGTCATTACCAACATGGGAAATCAATGCTCCATACCTATGGTCACCCCCTTGTTAGTCAGGTCTGACCATAAGCTAATCACCCTTAACATCCACATCCCACCCCACCCCCAGTAAAGAAACCACCATAAAAAACTTTTCCAAAGCCAACTTCATGCTACTCAAGTCAGAAGTGACAAACTTCATGACACCCATGCAGACAGGAACTGAAAGTTCAACTGCTGAATCCCACACTAAGGCACTGTACGAGCACATCCACTCATGCATGAATCATGCCATCCCAAATAGAATCAAAATGCTCTCATCCAAAAAAAGGAAGCCAATCTGGTGGTCCCCTGCCATAAACAAACTTTACAACAAAAGGAAGAAACTTTTGCAGAAAAGAGGAAAATCCCAGGATGCAAAAAACTCCCTTACTAGCCTCAGTAAGAAACTGAGATGCCTCATAAAATCCTCCAAACCTAGTTACGAAAATAAAATTGCCAAAGATTCCAAAGACAACCACAAAGCATTCTATAACTATGTCAAGAATCTAAATGGCAATGCTCAGATCTGCTCTGAGCTAAAACAGAATGGCATTAAATATACTGATCCGAAGGATATTACCAATATCCTGGCAGATCGATTCAGTGCCAACTTCACCCCCCTCTCACCCCCTAAATGGCCCATCTCAATACCGGAAGATTGCCAAATTCCAGTAATAACAGCCACACAGGTACAAAACGCACTCTCTAAAGCCAAGAATACAGCATCCATGGGACCAGATGACATCCTGGGCTGTGTACTACATGAACTACAATATGAAATGGCACCTCACCTAAGTGTCATGTTTAATCATAGCCTCACCTCAGGTTTCGTGCCCACTGAGTGGCGCAGAGCTACAGTTATCCCAATCCACAAGGGGGGATCCACCTTGGATCCCAGAAACTACCTTCCCATCAGTCTGACAAGCCTTATCTGCAAGGCCATGGAGCGTATTATCATGGAACTTATAAACAAAGACATTGGAAACCTTCAAACACTGGACCCCACCCAGTTTGGGTTTGTGAAGGGCCGATCTTGTCTCCTAAACCTGATTGACTTCTTTGAATCAGTCTCCAGAGCCATGGACAAGGGTAAGGTGGTCCACACAGCCTATCTAGACCTTGCCAAGGCCTTTGACACCATCCCCCACTCTGGAATCATAGATAAACTTACTAAGTTGGGCATTAATCCCTATGCCACCCAATGGGTTGCTAAATGGCTTACTGATAGAACCCACACTGTAAATGTAGCCGACTCCAAATCCAGCTCCAGACAAGTGACAAGTGGAGTACCTCAGGGTTCAGTCCTGGGGCGCTCTTGTTTGGCATCTACTTCTCTGAAGTACAGGTCAACACTAAGGGACTCTGGCTAACAAAGTTTGCAGATGACTGCAAACTGGGAGCCATTATTGAATCCCCAAATGATGTGGATACTCTACAAAAGGGCCTTACAGAAACAGATGCTTGGTGCCAGAGCCACGGGCTCAAGCTCAATGCCAAGAAATGTATTGTTATCCCTTTGGGAAAAACATGTATCCATGAATTACCATATAGGTGGCAGTACACTAAACACAGAAAGTGTGATAAGAGACTTAGGGACACAGGTGGACAGTGGTCTCACCTTCGATAACCACATCGCCACAACAGTCAGGAAATCCTTCTATGTGGCACACCTCATCATGAAGGGCTTTTCATCCAGAAAAAAGGAGGTCATTGTCCCACTGTACTCATCCCACATTAGACCCATTATAGAATACAACGCCCCATTTGGTATGTACCTCTTAAGACATCTGCAACAACTGGAAAGGCCTCAGAAATACCTCAGTAAAAGAATCACAGTCCTAAAGCAGATGCCCTACGCTGACCGCCTTAAAAAACTCCAGCTATACTCTGTCGCATATCGTCTACTCAGAGGCGATCTCTGCTTAACATACAAGGCCATGTCAAACCCAGAGCTGTTGGACATGCTACACTTAAAGAAATCCCAATCCCTCAGAGCTACACGCTCCAGGGATCTAAACCTTGTCATCACAATAAACAAAACATGCTGGAGGGATAGGTTCCTGACCCAGAGACTCCCCAGACTCTGGAATAGACTACCCATACATGTCAAGCTGAGCGCCTCTTTGTCCCTCTTCAAAAGGAACCTTGATGACTGGATGGGAGATAGGAAATTCACCCCGGGAATCACATCAGTCACCCTGCTAGACAGGGGACCAGGGAAGTAAATATTCTGGGAAGAAATAGCCAGGGAATTGTTATGGCTAAGCTTGTATAGGCCCTAGCGCCAATAGCCTAGTACCAAACTATAAACCTATGAAATCACTTCAGAGGTCAGGCAAGGACACCAAAAGTTTCTGAGCTCTGTAAGTATCAGCCAAGAGCATCTCAGACATGCCAAATTTATACAGACACTTAAAACAAAGTAAAATGTGTAGAATCCCTTTAGCAGGGCCACAATTGCAGGAATATAAGCACCAATAAAAAAAAGTATCAATTTAATCAGTAGCTCTGCCAGTAAAGCTTCTCAAAAGTGCAGTTCTCAGTAATCAGCAAACAGTATATCAGGTGTACTTGAAAACATTTTGAAGTGCAAAAATTGGCAGATAAAGCAATTAAATGAAGTGAAAAACAGTAAGATAAATCAAATAGATATACTAGTTCTGAGATAGCCCAGCCTCAAGGTAAAGGAATACAAGTTCCTTACCCCACAGTTCAGTGATCTCAGAGCCACAACATACACACCAGCTAATGAAATCTGAGCCAATCAGTTTAATGTGCTGAAATAAGGCAGACAAGCTATCATCAAATACTAAACATTTTCCCACTGATAAAACTGCACAGTGGCAGAGAAGTTGAAAAAGAAAGTAAACATAAATCAACGCCCCCAATAAAAAGGCATTGGGGGAGAATAAGAATAACAGAGAAATGGTTGCGGCTACTAGAAAATGGAATGCAATGACCACAAGTGTCCATTGTTTGTGAAAAAAAAAACAAAAAACAAAACACTCTAAACTGGTAGCACTAACAGAAGAGCACTGCCGTGATATTATTTATGGCAGTAACAAATAAGTTGCACCAAGATCTATAACTGAGATGACATTAAATAAGAGTTTACACTCCACCCGGAGACACATCTTAGGTAAAACTGCTGGTGGTGGTGGTGGGGGTGGGCAGATCTCCATACAAGGTATGGAAACAAAGTAAAAAAAAGTTACAAGTAAATACAGAAGACATTGTGTATTGTGGGTAATTCTGATGATAGAAGACGGCAGCACTATGGTTTACAAAAGAGTTACTTGCAGACCTTCTAAAGGCAGAAAAAAATATAAAAATAGTAAAAGAAAGAATGGTTTGACTGGCAACAAAAGGCAAGCTGCTGGTAAGTAGGAAGCCTGCATTTCTCATATCATGGTTGGATCACTTACAGTCAATAACAATAAGGAAAAGGCTCATACATGATGACTTATAGGAAGTAACTCAGACTCCACCCAATTACAGATCTGGTACTATTAAATTAAAGAATAAATGTGCATCTCAGATATAGAAACTAGTATCCCCCTAGGAAGAAATGAAAGTTTAATGATGTGTTTTTTGAAAATAAATATATACAGTTGCACAGTTCAGCAATACAAAGTGCCAGGAGACAGAGACTTTTGTCAGGCTGACTCTGGCAAGATGAGAGAGTGCACTGGTAAACATACATCTCAGCTGTACAGATTTTCACAGAATGTCCAGATTTTTGCCTCATATTTTTGGTCCGATTTTCATAAAATTGCAGTTTGCTGGCAAATTAGTGGCAAATCATTAAAGATTAAAGTTAAAAAATAATAATAGACATTTGAGTTTAAGACTTCATACCCTTCATAAAATTCATGATAATGCAAAACCTATTATTCTATCAACTTTCTAAGTCTGTAAAAGCTATATTTAAAAATTGTCCCTATTTTTGGTCCTTTGTCCCACTTTTATTGATGGCTTTGTCCAGATTTATTGCTCTAAATGGTTGACAGGTATGCTGGTAAAGAAGTAGAAAGAACTCTTGAAAGAGGTGTAGTAGAATTGTGAGGAAAATCAAAACTCCCTTTACAGAGACAATAAACCACAGTGTAAAGCTAACCATTAAAACAAATGATGCATGAAACCACTAACAGTCTTAATATACTCTGCAGTGAAAGTTAAACAGGAAAGGAATACAATCAAGAAGTATAAGGAAATGGTAGAGATGTGTGAAAAGTAACAGTATCTGATACAGCACTAGGAAGGATTTCAACAATGCTGTGGTCCCAGTGGAGATTTATTTAAATCTGATTCAAACTGCAGCCAGCTCAGATGGTGCAGAGGCTACAACCCTGATTTCATGCTAGTGACCAATAGCAAAATGAGAACTGGAAAAGCAAGCTGGGGGGATGAAGGAATGGGAAACAGTTGCTGTCCTCTTTTTCATAATGGGAGAGAGTGCGGGAACAAACCGTTGGTACTGCCACACTGTAGTGAAGGCTTTGACTTTGGGAATAACAGTAGTCATGGCTGAGGACTGCCTTAGTTGTTCCTGGTAGTACCATAGATGTACTTGCATATAGAAGTCTGCACATAATTACATCTATCTACTCACCATGCATATGGGGAACAAACCAGGAAACAAGGTATACTTTCATAGTGTCTGCCTTAGGCCAGTGCCCTCTCTAACCCACCACAACTATTGCTTGTAAAAGCAACACGCAACTCCAGGGAGGGGTGACACTGATACAGACAGTATATAAATATTGTTTGTATAGTTAGACAAGAGAGTGGGAGTCTAGGTGGGTTAGAGGAAATGGGGAAAATCATTTAAAATGCATTGATTTAAACCATAATGTATCAGTGTGTCACTTCCAAACTATATGATGGCTTACTAATCCCACCCTTTCTCTGCATGTACATATTGTAACTTTATGAATATTATTAACACTGATGCATATGAACACTACAAGCTTAAATACTGTGCAGTAACACTAAGAGGATCACCTAAATGACATGTGATTGCATTTAAGACAACTGAGACAACCTGATGCGCTGTTTAATGTTTACTCTTCATCTTTATTTTGCATTTTTTATTACTTCAGTCTAATGTATTATTTATTACTGGATGTTTTCTCCCTAGGTCTCTGATGCACAGGTGCTACACCATTCAAACTAACTTTGCACTCAACTGTAATAAATCAATAAGAACTCAGTGGCTGAGTTGTTCCAAGAGCATTCATACTTACCATCTGTCATGTGAAGTGATAAAACAAGTGATTCACCTCATACACAGTTTGAACATTTAGATTCCCTTCCCTATTTAAAAAGGTACTCCATTTGCAGGGCCAGTGTTAGCATTTTGGGGTACCCCAGCAAATGTCAAGTTGGCCCCCCCGGGCACTTCCAGTCTAAGTATCAGCCTGTCACTGCCACCCCCTCTTAAACAACATTTTAGTTCATGCTGCAAACTTTAAGGAGTAGTACACACAGACTGACATGTAGCAGCTATGCTCTTACATTACAACAGGCTTATGTACAACAGTGTGTTAGCCCATCTCACAAAGGGACATTTAAAGTTACTGGCATTTAGTTGCAGTAATGATACAACAACTCAATGTAGATGTCTGGACTTGGTAAATAGTGTCCTACGCACTGCCTAGTGTTTCAGCCACCCCTCACTCCCACATACATACCCTCCAATCCTCCCCTTTGTTTTCCCTATCACTGGATCCCCATATCACGCACATTATTTTATTTTTCCTTTTCTCACATTTTGTCTTACTCTTCAGCTTTTTCAAAAAAAACGTAACTTTCTATATGCTCTGCAGTGCATTTTAAAGTTTGCTTTCTTTTTCACAACCTTTTCATCCAATGATGGCTTGAACATAAATTATGATTAAGGAAAGAAATATAATATTCCTATTCAGCTTTAGTTTTTCTTCTATCCTTTCAACACACCTTTCCAGATCATGACAGCAAAGTGACAACTATTTAGGAAATAACTTAATTAAGCTGGTGCCCCCAAAAGCCATAGGAGGTATAGATACTCTGGGATTCATTTTAGAGCATTTTCCAAACATTATAATCCAATTGTGGCCTAAACAAAATCATGAGTAAGAAAATAATTTGTTTTATTTATTTTTTTCTTTTAAGGAAGATATATGTTGTGCCAAAGGCTTAATGTTCAGGGAATGACCACTACTGGTTAACAAGTGTGTACTATTGCCTGACTGTTACTGAGACATACACCAGAAGAACATGTGTACACCTATGTACAAGTGTTTATTTTTAATTGCTATCCTAAAATTCCCAGATTTGTATTAGATAATACTTTATTATTATTATTATTATTATTATCATTATTATTATCATTACCTGTTTCATCCCTTTCACAATACAACTCTGAGAATTTCCTAGAATGCCTGGGATATTGTTTCCGGAGTTCTTCAGGGTCCAGATAATACCTCCCTTTGGGATTCATTGCTTCTAGTACTGTTACTGAACAGTGAAGAGCACATTTGAATATCTGTTCATCTGGAGCTCGGGATTGGATGAGCATCCCATTGGTAGTGTGGCACTCGTCATCTATTGTTTTTGTGTTCAGGCCATGGTCAGGCACTGGCCTTGCTATGCGATATTGATCATCTTCCTTTTAAGGTCAAAGCAAGAATATGCTCTTTCTGACAAGGAACTCCTTATCACCTGGTTCCTCAAAAGTCAGTTGCCTAGCAACAAATTCTAGGTAATCAGAATGTTTGGCATGAAGTTGGGATAAATGCCATCTCCATTTTCAGCATCCAGCCTCATTGATATAGTTCCAGGGTCATGTTATATAGACAACCTGACTTGGTAACCATTTATCAGTTCTGTTTTCTCTTGCTAGCATATATTGGCCTGTGATACAATTTCACAATAGCTTCTCATGTACTGAAACTGAAGACATGTACTCATCTTCTTATGGCAGGTTTTAACAAATCTATTATACCATGACCCCCCCCCATTAATATTCCAAAACGTGCACGCTGATTGGCCAGCGTGCACGTTGTAAATCGACTTATACTAATGGAAAAGGTCCGTCGCCGGACTTTTTCCATTAGTATAAGTCTCTTTTAAAACACTGTCTCGCTATGTTAAAAGAGTTTAACATAGCGACACAGGTTTAAAAAAAGCAATGGAGATCTCCGTTGCTTTTTTTAAAGCTGTCTCGCTATGTTAAACTCCTTTAACATAGCGACACAGTATGTAAAAAGCAACGGAGAACTTGCTTTCTCCGTTGCTTTTTTTTTAAACCTGTCTCGCTATGTTTAATGGGTTTAACATAGCGAGACAGCTTTAAAATAAGCAACGGAGATCCATTGCTTATTTTAAAGCTGTCTCGCTATGTTAAACCCATTTAACATAGCGAGACATGTTTAAAAAACGGAGAAAGCAAGATCTCATTACTGTTTAACTATGTTAAATGGGTTTAACATAGCGAGACAGCTTTAAAATAAGCAACGGGCGTTGCTTATTTTAAAGCTGTCTCGCTATGTTAAACCCATTTAACATAGCGAAACAGTAAAAGCAATGGAGATCTTGCTTTCTCTGTTGCTTTTGGCCACAGCTCTGATGTACTGCGAGGCATGTGCAGTACATCAGAACTGCCGGATACCAGACAGCTGCGGAAGGGCAGCAAAGAGGCATTATACAATGCCATTATTTAAGAAAAGTAATTATTTCTTTTCTTAAATAATGTCATAGTATAATAGCAATAACCCACTTCTGGGTGTGGGTAATGCGGGATTTACCCACGGTTGTCTTTGTTTGGTAACTCGGGCTTCGCCCTCGGGACCAAACCATGCCAACTGTGGGTAAATCCTGCATTACCCACACCCAGGCGTGGGTTATTGCTATAGTCTTAACTTTTAACTTCTGTTCAAAAACAACACAACAGATAAAGCATTTCTGTAGGCAAGAAGAAACTACTGAGTTCTACGCTGGAAGGGTTTGTTGTCTTGTAGGGTTGCCACCCCTCCGTTTTTTTTCCGGACTATCCAGAAATCAAACTGAATCTCTGGTAGTCCGGAAAACACTGTACAAACTTCGGTATTCTGTTTCAAAAAGAAAACAGACTATCAGAGTTTGTAAATCGGCTGATTTACTATGCTTTTTTACAGAAAAGCATAGTAAATCAGCCGAAAGCAGGCAGCTTTCATACATACATACATACATACATCTCTTTACCTCCCCACCAAGATGGGCGTAGCTCAGGGATCTGTTCTTGGCCCTATTCTATTTAACATATTTACCAACCAATCCAGCCCACTGTCATCTCTTGTGCAATATGCAGATGACTCCCTCTCTGACCTAAATACTCTCACTCAAAAATCCTTCTTGTCAATTGAAAACTGGCTCACCATTAATCACTTGATCCTAAACCCCAAAAAACTAAACTCTGGCTTTTCACCCCCAAAACTATGAACCATCTTACATCCTCCTTCTCTATCACCTCAAGCATCAATACACTTATCTCTGTTGAGTCTCAGACTAAGCTGCTGGGAGTCATCATAGACGACCAACTTAAATTTGATCTGCATGTCTCCAACAACATTAGGAAAGCCCACCAAAAATTAGGACTTCTGTATTGCAACAAAAACTTTCTCACCACCAAATCCAGAATCTCCCTATCCCATGCTTACCTGCTTCCAAGCCTACTGTATGGGTCTCAAATTTTCACCAACATTCAGACCTCCCTCCTAACAAAACTCGAATCAACATATAATAAAATTGCCAAATTTGCCACAGGTCAGTCCTACAACTCCCACTACTGTCTTGCCCTCAATACATTAAACTGACTAGAATTCCCTCACCAACTACTCCTAACCCAACTTCAGATCATACATACCTTACTCTACCAGCCTACCTCCTGCCCTGACATTGCCTCTATCTTCTCCCTCTATACCCCTCCAAGGTCTCTCTGCAGCTCTGACCAAAACCTTCTCTACATCTACAAACCCAAAAGCAAAATGGGGCAACAACTGTACAGCTACTTCCCTGTTCTAGCTTGGAAAAAAACTTCCTTTAGAACTCAGGGATAATATCTACCCACAAAAAAATCAAGGTTGCTATCAAAAAGTATGTGAACAGTTCTTGGATCTGCCATTGTAATCACCTTCTGTAATTGCCTCCTTAGTCCCATATCCTCCTTTAGAACTAATTCTGTAACCATCCTCCTAGTGTGCATAATCTTCTCACACCCAAACCCTCTTTTTCGCTCTTGTCTACTGCCAAGCTAAATCTCAACTTGGGTATTATTTTTTCCTGTTTTTTTATTTATTTTTGTAGAGGGTATTTTATCACTTCATTTTAATTTGATTTGAGTTTAAATGGAGTTAATCAGTCTATATTTCTGGTAAAGGTAAGGTGCATCATTAAATAAATTTGATGTAATATGTGGAGAGTTTAGAGAGGAAGTATGGATAGGTGGTTGGGACACAGTTGGAGAGATGTTAAGAACTATCACTGAGTTAAGGCAGGATGAGAGATGGCTCAATAGGAGGAGAAGAATAGACGACAAGTTGAGGAGCAGCATGATTAAGTAAAGGGATCTGTATTCTATTCAAGGCATATAGTGGGGAAGTAGGAATCAAAGTGCAGGGCTGTAGGATATTTAATGGTGGTGGAGTCTGAAAGCTGTTAAAAGGTAGTTAGGAAAGAAGTATTTTCTATGATATGGAAGACAGTTAGGTTGTCCTGGCATCTTCTCTTATGTTTCTAAAATGTAACATCTAGAGCTGTTTGAAAGGATGGAGTATGATAATGTGGTTAATGTAGGAAGTAGTATTTGAGGAAAGTGGAAACTGAAATGTAGAACAATGGATAGGTACTATAATTTCCTGGAACGATGCCTGTGTTTGTGGTTTACTTTTAAGCACTCCCTGTTCATCCAAGATGCCTTTAAGCAAGCTAGTTGTAATATTATAGAATGATTTGTGTTAAAATATCAAACACAAAACACTGCAGCTACAAATAACAGATAAATAATTTAAAAATATACAGAAATGGTAACTTAAAATAAACAAGTAAACAAACAAAAAGTGTTTAGCTGTCAGTACAGGCCCTGTGATACGCCTTTCCCCATCCACTACTCTAAATATACTAACTCAGTGGTCGAGCTTTCCTAGGTATAAGAGAATGCTCTCTTAACTCCACAATTCAGCAACCTCAAAGTTAGTGCACAGGCATTGTTTGATGAAAATACATTCAGTGTTTATATTAGTAATAAAACACTGAGAATTAGCACTGATGGCAAAATTACGCACCAGATTTGTAAAAATCACCCTGCTTTGCTCTTAAACACTTTGTCCATGTAAATTCATAATTTATGTTTGTTTATGCATTCTGTTATGAATTGTCCTTTTATTTTGTATAAAAAAAATAGTGTAAATTGTCTTTAACTTGATATTATGCATAACCATAGGTAAAAATCACTCACCCTGCCTTTATTAAACTTTGGAAATAAAATTAATTATATATTAATTGTTTTAGTACTTGATCATTAGTTTGCATTTTATATAAAGTTAACATCTGTTTATTTTAGTTAGTTAATTTAAGCTGCTGGAAAAAATGTAATTTCTAGCTTCCCAAAACTACACTGTTATTCATTGTTTCATATAATAACATTTGAACCCATTTTTAAATATTGTGGCACTTTTCAAATCTATTGCTTCAGTGGGTTTCCTCTGGCACAAAGTTTTCATCTTTAAAAAAGGCACTACAGTTTCTTTCTTCTCATTTTATTCTCCTTCAGCTGAATTTTCTTTTTTCTTCAGAGATAACTCCTGAAGTTATAGGGGTTGGCCTTGTTGTTAGTTTGTTAGGCATTTTGTTAACACAAAATGCTGATACTTAAGAAACACAAAGCTTTAGAACTGCTCCCTAATATAATTTGCAGTAGCTGAAAGGTTATTAAGGTGCATGCCATAGGAAACTACATGCGTGTATGTGCATGTCCAACTAGCGTACATTTAATTTAGAATTAGAATGCCCTTCAGACAGTTATATGAATGGTGAAATGCATTACAGATTGGGTTTAATGTAAATAAGACAAATGATTAAATATAATGTACCTGGGGAAAAATTGGGGGGAATATTATATACACTGGAAGGTGGAGAACCAACAAAACAGAAATTAGAAGTCAGTATGAAAAGATAATAAGGCAGGCTGGGAGATTTAATCTGCAGATGAGGGTCAGAGTTTTCCTTTCCTGGTTTGTTCGTGTCTTTTGGATTTTCCGGTTAGGGGTCGCCACAGCGAAACTCCGGTCCGCTAATGATTGGCAGTAGAGTTTTATGTGCTGGCTTGCCGGGCCTAACGCACAACCTTCAACGAAGGAACGCCCATTCACGCATGTCGCCACACAGAAGACGCTCTAACTGAGAATCGAACGGGCAATGTCTAACTGTGAGGTGACAACGCTTAAGCTGTAAAAATAACCAGAGTGACCACAATCATGGTAGTGCATGTAAATGTGGCTTTTTGATATGGGCATCAGTATTCTAGCATTTCCTGTAATGGGTCAGTTTCTAATAGGAAATATAGATCCAAATCAATCAACCAATCATATTGTGGAGGTATTCACAGCATCATTCAATAAACATTTGTTCATCTTAGCATCACCCTAATTTTTGGCGATTATGTCCCTCACAAAATTTTTTATTTTTTTTTTCCTTGAAAGACATCTTCATACAGTTACACCATCCTGACTTCTGCTGAAACAGAATGTGTAGCATGTGTTGATGCTAATGCACCTGCCAAAGCTTGAAATGCAGCAAATGCTGGTGTTACTGCACATGTCTAAGATTCAAGTGTAATACATGCTGGTGTTACTGCACATTTGTAATTCAAGTGTAATACGTGCTGATGTTACTGCACATGTCTGTGATTCAAATGTAATACGTGCTGGTGTTACTGCACATGTCTATGATTCAAGTGTAATACATGCTGGTGTTACTGCACATGTCTGTAATTCAAGTGTTATACATGCTGGTGTTACTACACATGTCTATGATTCAAGTGTAATACATGCTGGCGTTACTGCACGTATGTAATTCAAGTGTAATACATGCTGGTGTTACTGCACATGTCTATTATTCAAGTGTAATACGTGCTGGTGTTACTGCACATGTCTGTGATTCAAGTGTAATACATGCTGTTGTTACTGCACGTATGTGATTCAAGTGTAATACATGCTGGTGTTACTACAAATGTCTGTAATTCAAGTGTAATACATGCTGGTGTTACTGCACACGTCTGTGATTCAAGTGTAATACATGCCGGAGTTACTGCACATGTCTAATAGTCAAGTGTAATACATGCTGGTGTTACTGCATGTGTCTGTGACTCAAGTGTAATACATGCTGGTGTTACTGCATATGTCTGTGATTCAAGTGTAATACATGCTGTTGTTACTGCACATGTCTGTGATTCAAGTGTAATACATGTTGGTTTTACTGCAAATGTCTAAGATTCAAGTGTAATACATGCAGGTGTGACTGCACATGTCTGTGATGCAAGTGTAATACATGCTGGTGTTACTGCACATGTGTAAGAGTCAAGTGTAATACATGCTGGTGTTACTGCACGTGTCTGTGATACAAGTGTAATACATGCTAGTGTTACTGCACGTGTCTGTGATACAAGTGTAATACATGCTGGTGTTACTGCACGTGTTTGTGATTCAAGTGTAATACATGCTGGTGTTACTGCACATGTCTGTGATTCAAGTGTAATACATGCTGGTGTTACTGCACATGTCTAAGATTCAAGTGTAATATATACTGGTGTTACTGCACGTGTCTGTGATTCAAGTGTAATACATGCTGGTGTTACTGCACATGTCTGTGATTCATGTGTAATACATGCTGTTGTTACTGCACATGTCTAAGATTCAAGTGTAATTCATGCTGGTGTTACTGAACATGTCTGTGATTCAAGTGTAGTACATGCTGTTGTTACTACACTTCTCTGTGATTCAAGTGTAATACATGCTGGTGTTACTGCACATGTCTGTGATACAAGTGTAATACATGCTGGTGTTACTGCACATGTCTAAGATTCAAGTGTAATATATGCTGTTGTTACTGCACATGTCTGTGATTCAAGTGTAATACATGCTGTTGTTACTGCACATGTCTGTGATTCAAGTGTAATAGATGCTGGTGTTACTGCACATGTCTGTGATTCAAGTGTAATACATGTTAGTGTTACTACACATGTCTGTGATTCAAGTGTAATACATGCTGGTGATACTGCACGTGTCTGTGATACAAGTGTAATACATGCTGCTGTTACTGCACGTGTCTGTGATTCAAGTGTAATACATGCTGGTGTTACTGCACATGTCTGTGATTCAAGTGTAATACATGCTGGTGTTACTGCACATGTCTAAGATTCAAGTGTAATATATACTGGTGTTACTGCACGTGTCTGTGATTCAAGTGTAATACATGCTGGTGATACTGCACATGTCTGTGATTCAAGTGTAATACATGCTGTTGTTACTGCACATGTCTAAGATTCAAGTGTAATTCATGCTGGTGTTACTGAACATGTCTGTGATTCAAGTGTAGTACATGCTGTTGTTACTACACTTGTCTGTGATTCAAGTATAATACATGCTGGTGTTACTGCACATGTCTGTGATACAAGTGTAATACATGCTGGTGTTACTGCACGTGTCTGTAATACAAGTGTAATACATACTGGTGTTACTGCACATGTCTAAGATTCAAGTGTAATACATGCTGGTGTTACTGCACGTGTCTGTGATTCAAGTGTAATACATGCTGGTGTTACTGCACATGTCTGTGATTCAAGTGTAATACATGCTGTTGGTACTGCACATGTCTATGATTCAAGTGTAATACATGTTGGTGTTACTGCACATGTCTAAGATTCATGTGTAATACATGCTGGTGTTACTACACTTGTCTGTGGTTCATGTGTAATACAGCTGGTGTTACTGCATGTCTAAGATTCAAGTGTAATACATGCTAGTGTCACTACACATGTCTGTGATTCAAGTGTAATACATGTTGGTGTTACTGCACATGTCTAAGATTCAAGTGTAATACAGGCTGGTGTTACTGCACATGTAAAAGATTCAGTTGTAATACATGCTGGTGTTATTGCACGTATCTGTGATACAAGTGTAATACATGCTGGTGTTACTGCACATGTCTAACATTCAAGTGTAATATATGCTGGTGTTACTGCACGTGTCTGTGATTCAAGTGTAATACATGTTGGTGTTACTGCACATGTCTGTGATTCCAGTGTAATACATGCTGGTGCTACTGCACATGTCTGTGATTCAAGTTTAATACATGCTGTTGTTACTGCACATGTCTAAGATTCAAGTGTAATACGTGCTGGTGTTAGTGCACATGTCTGTGATTTACGTGTAATATATGCTGGTGTTACTGCACATGTCTGTGATTCAAGTGTAATACATGCTGGTGTTACTACACATGTCTGTGATTCATGTGAAGTGCATGCTGGTGTTACTGCACGTCTGTGATACAAGTGTAATACATGCTGGTGTTACTGCACATGTCTAAGATTCAATGTAATACATGCTGTTGTTACTGCACATGTCTAAGATTCAAGTGTAATACATGCTGGTGTTACTACACATGTCTGTGATTCATGTGAAGTGCATGCTGGTGTTACTGCACGTCTGTGATACAAGTGTAATACATGCTGGTGTTACTGCACATGTCTAAGATTCAATGTAATACATGCTGGTGTTACTGCACATGCTCAGGTTTAAAGCATAAATTTGTGCTGATATACATGCCCAGGCTTGTATGTGCCTGTACTCATACTTAGGTGGCATGTAACTTCTACATAACCTGAGAATCAGTATCAAACATGAGACTTCTCCAGACTCTAGCACGTATTATTTAATACTGTGCATAGTAAGCGTAGACTGGTTCTCCAGACCCTGGCATGTTTTATTTAATAATGTGCACAGGAAGCCTAGACTGACTATTGTATACTAATGATGAATACAAACTATGCGTGCAGGTGAAATTTTGAATTTCAGACAGCTTAACTAAAAGAAAGAAAGTAAAATATAAGCACATGGCAAAAGTTGAAAACCTACCTCTGTATTGTGTACAACCCAGTAGTTTTCCTATGCGTTTCCTTTGGTTATGGAGAAAAGCACACCTATCACAAGCAATACATGGCAAGACCACATACCCTTGGAGATGGACATTTCACTGAACACATCTGAATTTCTAAAGCCTCCAACACATAAAGAAGGGGGGTCTTGTTCTCTCACAAAACACCTTTACACATCACAGCTTCACAATTACTGACCTTTTCTCGGCAACCACATAAAGCAAGGGCAGATAAGCCAAGAGCTCTATTACCAGACCCAGATGAGCCACCTGATTATATTATTTACTTGTATTAACCTGTACCATTGCAATTTACATTGTGCCTGTGGTCAAGGTTGTGACTAGAAAGACCTCTTGTATCAATCCACCTACTCAGTTAACACATTTATGCAAAGTGAATTCCATACATAAACACATTTTATTTATTCATTTATTTATTTACTCTTTTTTGTCTGGGTTAGTCCCACTAGGCCAATGTCTTCTATTCAGTGAAGACCTGAGGTGGTATTCATACTAACTAGGGGCAATTTGGCCTGGGCACCAGACAACTTTCCCTTCTCTTTTCAGTAATTGCCATGAAATCTTTTACATCCATTTAAGCTACTGTAATTGCTTTACATTTTAAAATGTTTCATGATAGTGATACTACTATGTTACAAGGCACAGTTTTAGAAGTTGTGGAATGTTTTTGTGATGATGAAAATATATTAAAACAAAAATTATGGTATAAAGAGAGTATCTATATTTTAAAGTATAAAACACTTGTACCTAATGGTCTAAATAATGACCTGAATTAGAAATGTTTGCTTTAAAGATTTGAAAACTAATATTAATTATTTAATTGGATAATTGATGTTAATTGTGTAAGGTATATAAATGTGTGCAAATGTTTGTTACTGTTTGATACTCCTTGAAGGTGGTGACACTGAAGCGCTAGAGAATAAAAGTTTGGTACTTGCTTGCTGTTTGTCATTTTTTGCCAGAGTCGGTGGCTTTTGGGTCAGTGTTGTTAATATTGGAGGAAGAAGGAGAGGAGGTCGTTTGATTTATTTACTTGTATTAACCTGTACCATTGCAATTTACATTGTGCCTGTGGTCAAGGTTGTGACTAGAAAGACCTCTTGTATCAATCCACCTACTCAGTTAACACCAACTCAGGCAGATGAAGCCCCTGTTTAACATCTTATCTGAAGGATGGAAATTAAAATAATACAAGTGCTTATATGGTGGGGGAGGAGATGTTTGATATACACAGGTCAATATTTATACTGTACCTGAGTGTATAAATTATTTGCTAAAATGCATTTTCAACAGCAACAGACATTGCCACAGAAAGTGACCCATTTATGCGAGTTTTGCATATTAACAAGTTATCATGTTGTAGTTTAATGCAGGAACATGTTTCTGTGTTAAACCTAGGGCTCAAGTTTGTGCCCACAGTGTTACCTAGAGGACAGGTGGTAAGGCAAGAAATGTTTAGATTTTTAAGAAAAATGATTAAAAAAAATTATTTTGCTAGGATTTCAGGAGTTAATATTGATATAAGAAATAACTTTTTGCTTAATGAATCTGACGAAAGTTTCTTTTCCTGTGTTGACGAAATGGGGGGATGTATGATAATGATGTGGAAGATATCATGTTTTGTAATGAAGGAAATGGAATTGATATGTCTTTTATACCAACATTTAATAAGTTCATACCACCATTTGAAAATCCACGTGTTTCACAATTTGGGTTAATGATAGGATTTGGAGGTGGGAACATTTGTTAATCTGTGTTGTTAGATAAACATAAAATAAAATATAATTTAACTTTTAGGGAATGGCAAGCATTAAGAACTTTAGAAAAAGGAAGGATATAGTGATAAAACCTTCTGATAAAGGGAATAAAATTGTAATTATGAATGTACTTCAATATTTTAATATGTGTATGAAACATTTAAATGATGTTGATGTGTATGAGAAATGTAGTATTAACAAATATAAACAAGCAGTAGTTGAATATGAGAAAATGCTTGATGATAATGTTAGGAAGGGTTATTTCACTGATAAGGATGTCAAGGATGAACTTTTTAACTGTAACAGTGAAATGGCTGTTTTTTTTCTGCCTACCAAAGATACATAAAAGCATGGTGGAGCCACCGGGTAGACCATTTATTTCTGCCTGCAAGTATTTTCTACATAACATGGGTTTAGTATTACATAAAATATTGTTACCCTATGTTAAGGCATTTCCAGTATATGTTCAGGATAGTTTAGATTTATTAAATAAAATGTCTTTGTTGAAATGGGATGAGAAAAAATTATGGTTGGTATTTGATGTAAGGAGTTTGTATACCTCCATCAGACATGAAGATGGTCTGAAGGCTATTAAATATTTGATGGGAGACAGTTCTTTTTCTAATTTTGTAGTGGAAATGGTCAGTTTTTGTTTGAAAAATAATTATTTTTATTTTAATAATGAGTTATATAGACAGAAGCAGGGTACGGCAATGGGGGCAGCATTTGCCCCCATGTATGCCAATCTTTTTATGTCTTTTTTTGAAACACAGTTTTTATTTAAGTTGAATTTTATGAAAAAATATGTTGATTTTTATTTTCGATTTATAGATGATCTGATATTTGTGTGTGATGGAGGTTTAAATGAAGTGGATGATTTCATATTGGAAATGCATAGAAACCCATTTGGTCTATCATTTGATGGACTACAGAAAGGGAATAAAGTGGTATATCTGGATCTAATTTTGGAAGGAAATATGGATGGAAGTGTTTCTTCCAATATTCACAGGAAGTTTGTTGATGGGAATCAGTATCTCCATGCATCTAGTTGCCCCCCCCCATGTGTTAAGGGCTTTACCCTATGGGGAATTAGTCCGTATCTCTAGACTATGTAGTAATGAAAATATGTTGGGGAAGGAAATGGAACAAACTAAGGGTATGTTTTTGAGAAGGGGTTATAATCCTGATATTTTGAAGGAGGCTGAAATCAGAGTTAGGGAAAGAGTATATAAAAATAGTGGTAGAAGGAGTAATAGATCCAGTTATGGAGTGTTAAATAGTTTTCGGGATTTAATATGAAGAGGCGAACATAAATAAGGCAGATACAATTTATTATGTATCTGTGTATAACATCAAAAGTGAGGAAATAAGGACATTAATAGAATACTATTGGAAATACTTGTTAGAAGATAGATTTTTGGCGGAGAGTTTGCCACAGGAGCCCCTTTTTTCATATAAGAGGGGAAGGAATTTAAAAGATATGGTGGTACATGGCAGATTCAGTTTACCAGCTGTTAGTATACCTAACTTCTTATTGACAAAGGGAACATCATGCTGCAAGAGATGCAGTGTTTGTGCAATTATTGTGAATACTTTCAATAATATAAATGGGATTAAATTTGAACCCAGAGATGCTTATTTATGTAGAAGCGAAGGGGTGCTATATGCACTAAGATGTCCATGTGCTCTGTTTTACATAGGGGAAACAAAAAGGGAATTCCGTGTTAGATTCATGGAGCATATAAGAGACATTAGGAATATGAGAGAAGATAAGATAATTGCTTTACATTTTAAAATGTTTCATGATAGTGATACTACTATGTTACAAGGCACAGTTTTAGAAACTGTGGAATGTTTTTGTGATGATGAAAATATATTAAAACAAAAATTATGGTATAAAGAGAGTATTTATATTTTAAAGTATAAAACACTTGTACCTAATGGTCTAAATAATGACCTGAATTAGAAATGGTTGCTTTAAAGATTTGAAAACTAATATTAATTATTTAATTGGATAATTGATGTTAATTGTGTAAGGTATATAAATGTGTGCAAATGTTTGTTACTGTTTGAAACTCCTTGAAGGTGGTGACACTGAAGTGCTAGAGAATAAAAGTTTGGTACTTGCCTTGCTGTTTGTCGTTTTTTGCCACAGTCGGTGGCTTTTGGGTTAGTGTTGTTTAATATTGGAGGAAGAAGGAGAGGAGGTTGTTTGATTTATTTACTTGTATTAACCTGTACCATTGCAATTTACATTGTGCCTGTGGTCAAGGTTGTGACTAGAAAGACCTCTTGTATCAATCCACCTACTCAGTTAACACATTTATGCAAAGTGAATTCCATACATAAACACATTTTATTTATTCATTCATTTATTTATTTACTCTTTTTTTGTCTGGGTTAGTCCCACTAGGCCAATGTCTTCTATTCAGTGAAGACCTGAGGTGGTATTCATACTAACTTGGGGCAATTTGGCCTGGGCACCAGACAACTTTCCCTTCTCTTTTCAGTAATTGCCATGGAATCTTTTACTTCCATCTAAGCTACCACCAACTCAGGCAGTTGAAGTCCCTGTTTAACATCTTATCTGAAGGATGGAAATTAAAATAATGCAAGTGCTTATATGGTGGGGGAGGAGATGTTTGATATAGAGAGGTCAATATTTATACTGTACCTGAGTGTATAAATTATTTGCTGAAATGCATTTTCAACAGAACAGACATTGCCACAGAAAGTGACCTATTTATGTGAGTTTTGCATATTAACAAGTTTGTCATGCATATTAACTTAACAACTTAACAAAAATGAGATTTTACTTTTCACTTAAGAAAAAACTGTTTGTCCTTTATACTAAACGTTATAGTTATTGAAGCATTAATCTATATTAATAACATTTCTGTGTGCAACATAACTCAAGTGCTTGCTTCAAACACATTTTTATGATGAACAAGTCTTCAGAGGTATTTGTGAATGACACTCTACTTTTGCCACAAAAAATGGTGGACTGTATTGGCTGTGTGAAGTTTTTACGCTATGATAGAAGAATGCTGACCTTGAAGGTCACAGGAAAGTTTCAGCATTACTTTTTGCCACATGCCATAGAACATGAGTTGTGCAGTTTGCTACCAGCAGAAAAACCTAGATCCAACTCATTGCGAGATCCTGTACAGATTTACAAAACCATCTAATTCCCAAGCCATCAGCAATTGCTAAACAATATCACTTTTGCAAAAGAAACTAAACAACATATGATACTATATCTAGTTATGTAGAAGAGCTGTGCATTTTTGGTGCAACGTTGTAGTTTTCAGGAAAGCTTGACTGAAGCATTAAGATACCAGCTGGTATATCTGATATGCATGATAAAAACATCTAAAGGGGATTGTTGTACAAATCAGAGTTGACCCTAGAGAATACTTTCCAAACGTTTCAGTGTCCTTAGAAATAGACTGAAAAAAATCCCATGGAGCTGCTGGGAAACACGCTATCATTAAAGTGACTTTTTAAACCAAATCATAAACACAAATGTTTCAGAGTGATTAAACTTTCTGACTATTACAATGATTGCTGATTTAGCAAAAGTATTAGTGCTATTAAAAGAAAGGCAAATGTGTAAATTGTCAGTGAACATTTAAACTCATGAAAAGCTTAGTGAGCAGAAAGATCCTAATATGATATCTGAGATATTGTTGTCCCCTAGTTGGATGCTATACTATGTTTTTCCCAGTTGCTTTGACTAGCATAGTCAATTAATACTGGACATATTTATTTGTTGTTGCGTAGTTTACACAGTCAGTGTTTGGGTTGTTGAAATCCTCTATAGGTATTGTATTTTCAGTGATTTCCATGTCATGAGTTAAGAAATCCTCAACTCTTTAAGGGACACAGATGGTGTACAACAGGCTCCTAGGCTATTATATTTAATATAACTGAAAGTAATTATTTTATGAGCAGATTATAGTCCTGAGGTGGTTCCCTTGTGTCGGCTTTTAGATGTTCTTTTACAAATCCTGAGAGACGGCCACCTGTTCAATCTGATTTGTAGCATGAAAGGAGGTGTTCCTTGAAATCTGTGATATGCATTTTGGGTTCCCTAAACATACTCAAGGAGAAATTGCTTGAGCATCAGTAGCTCACAGAAAATAAAGGCAAACTGCATCACATTCATTTTGTTATCAGGGGCCAGGATACGCCACATTACAGCAGCATTCAGGTCATACTAGACCACAAGTAATACTATGACTCACTTAAAGTCCATGTGGGTGCAAATAACATGAGACATACCCCCTAGACTATATGAGGAGAGATATCACAGAGCCCTCAGAATATGTGTCCCATGCTGGTATAAGCCTAATACTGAGCAGCACTAATGCCACACAATATGAACAGCAGATGACTAACTTTAACAATTGGTTTAGTTTGTAGTGTCATTATAAGGGAGTGCAATATTTGTCAGCTTGGAAGGAAATGGTCAATGGACCATGCTGCTTTGCCAGGGATGGTCTGTGCTTCTCCCCTCTAGGCTTTCAAATACGCACTTAAACACTGTCCTCCCCCATGCTGCCTGTTTCAGGCAATGCCAAACTGAAAATACTTCTGACATAGCAAATCAAAACCAACAAAATCTAAAGGTGTTACTGCTCAGTGCTAGGAGTCTAAACAAGGAACTCCACTTCGTACAAGCTCTCCTCACCCTAGAGAACACTGATGTCTGTGCTGTCACTGAAACATGGTTTAAAGCTATGAAGAGCACCCCAGCAGTGCAAGGCTATAAAGCCATCCACACATTTAGACCACCTACTACATAACCAGGGAATAAAGGTGGAGGTGTCTTAATTTACATGAAAAATAAATATACCTCAAGGCTGGTCAAACAGGACAATCCACTTGAGCTTCTCTATGTTCAAATCTCCATAGACAAAATTCATTACCACTTCCTTGCAAGCTATAGGTCTCCTTCTATGGCCCAGAAATCGCATACCATCTATTTAAACTTATTGGAAACACTCACCATCCAACCCAATACCATATTCATGGGCAACTTTGCCCCAATCTTTTTTTTTTCCAAACATCTTTATTAAATTTACACATATGACAAAGGCAATTTTACATTTATATAAATGAAAAACATACAAAATTATATCATTTTAGTTACAGTTTACATTACAGACATCACTGAAACAACTATGTATGTAAACATTATACATCACTTATAAACCATCCAGTCATTGTCAGTTAAGGATTATATAGCTCATTCAAATTCTGCTTCTTAAACTTCATTCCTGCTCTTCATATATTGTTCCCACAATTCCCATTTTTTCCTATATAGTTTGCTCCTTCCATTTTCTAAAGAGCCCAATTCCAGTTGTTTTATCTCTGTTACTATATTCACTACTTCTAGTAAAGCTGGTCTAGACATTGAGTTCCATTTTCTAGTAATTGTTTTTTGGCAGTCACCATAATTAGACTCAACAAGGCTTTACTGTGTCTAGGCAATATTGAGTCTGTAGCATAACTCAAAAAAAATCATCTCCCCAGTCAGTCCAATTTGCTCAACCAGCATCTCTGACACAGCAGTCTGCAGGGAATCCCAGAAGTCTGCCAGTTCATCACACTTCCAAAAAATATGTCCCCAGCTACCTCTGTCTTGCCCATCATACCTCTAACATTTGCTATCCACCTAAGGAAAAATTATTTGGCATCTACTTGGGGTATAAAAATACCTATGTAAAGACTTCTAGGCAAAAATCCTAAATCTTCTAGACTTTGTTGCATATTTAGGAGATATACATATATACCCCATTGTCTCTTTGTGAATTGCTTATCCAGTCTCTCTTCCCAATCCTTTGTAAGCTCCTCTGATTGATTCTTATAATTATCATGAAATATTTTATATGGCTTACTAATTATTTCTTTTTTAATGGCAGCTTCTGTTCTAGATTCTATTAAAAACACTACTAGTTAACAGCCCCCTATTTCTTTCTCTTTGCCTATACTCTGATATCAATTCCTGATAGGGAAGGCAATCTATAACCTGCAGTCCATATCAATTCTTGCCCTCTTCCCATTCTATTATCTTTCCTTTCTAATTATTTGCTCCCAGTACCTTGATTCCTTTGCCAGTTTTCTCCAATAAATTCCAGCCCCCTCTTGCCTGTTATCCATAACCCTGACCACAGTCAACCCTATCGGCCAAATCTCTTTTCTCCATTCATGTGCTGGTTTAGATCTTAGAATACTCCCTGCTATTTTCAAAATATAATACTCTGTATGATTTTGGTTGTTCTCCTTAAGAGACTGCATCCAGAATCCCAATTTCTCCTTATTTCTCGAGCCTCCTCCCTGTGCCAGCATCATTCCTTTCCACTTTGAATTATAGTTTTCTGCTTGTGCTATGTATAAGAGCCTTAACTTTGTTACTCTAAAATACCCCCTCAAATTAGGTAATCCTAGTCCACCTTGTTCTATTGGTGTAATCAGCTTATCCCACTTGACCCTTGCTGTCTTCCTTTCCCAGATAAAGTCCTTCAATTCTTTTTTAATTGCTATCCACAATTTCTCCTCCAGCTGATAAAAGTATGCCTGACCTGTGTATAAGACTAAAGGGACTAAAAGCATTTCAATTGCTTGTATCTTAGTATCCATATAACAAAACTTCCAGTTTCTCAATTTTTGTATTATCTTCTGTTTAGTCTCTGCCCACATATCCTTAGCTGCCACCATGGAATCATTTCTAATCCATACTCGTAAATATTTCATTTTATCATGTCCCATAAATATAGATATTATTGGACCAATTCATGTGTAGGTACATAATTTACAGCTATTGCCTTTGTTTTAGCTTCATTAATTTTGTATCCCAAGAAGATCTGAAACTGTATTAAAATGTTCCACAACACTGTAATGTCCCTTTCTGGTTTTGTCATGTATAAAATAATATCATCTGCAAATAGAGCCAACTTTGCCCCAGTGTTAACTGGGAATCATATACAACACCAAATGTGCAGACACAGAGCTTCCTGGATTTTCTAAACACAAATTCCCTCAACCAGATTCTCAGTATGCCCACCAGTGATGCAAACATATTGGAGCTGGTTTTCACTAATATGGATGAACGCTGCACACCCAGTAGTGTAGTGCCCTGTCTGGTAAGATCAGACCATAAAATGGTCTCTTTTGAATGAATTAAACCCAGAACCACAGCTAACCCTGGAATGTTCAGGAACTACTCTAAAACTAAATTCCTATTATTAAGTGATAACTTGGCAAAATTTCAAGCCTATCTAAACCCTGAAAATACTATTCCCATGCCAAACTGTAAACAGAAGCCCTATACAAGCATGTTAAAGGCTGTATAGAGACATCTGTTCCCACCAGGAATAAGTACAGAACTAACTCTAAAAACAAATTACCCTGGTGGAATCACATCAGTAAGCCATATAACAGAAAAAAAGAAAATCATGGAAAAATATTAGGAGGTGTAGCACCAGAAGGATAAAAGTGCTTTCATCAAACTAAACAAACCACTCAGAGGACAAATAAAGTCTACAAAAGCCAAATTTGAGGTAAATTTAGCCTCACAGGCCTAGGACATACAATGGCATTCTTTAGCTATGTCAGCAACCTCAAAGCCAATAAACAATTGTGTGCAGAACTCGTTAATGGAACCACCTATACTGAGCCAGATTACCTGTGAAGTAAAGGATTTAGTGTAGAAAATCTAACTCTGTTAACATCACAGCAGGACACAATAAAGAATCCCTTAATTAAGGAGAAATCAGTGGAACGGGAAACATCTGATCAGTTGCCATATGAAGATACTTTGGAACCTTCATTAGGAAACCAGTATAAAAGTTAAGTTGGAGTTGCACAACAAAGGAAGGAACAGAAAATATCATTGCATATCATTGCTGGAGCCTTCCTGTGTCCTGACAGAGTGCTCTTCAAACTATCTGGAGATATACAGAGCTAAGTATATTTTTCTGGCACTTCAGAGTCGTGTACTATTAATTGTTGTTTGACTAATTTTATATCATTGCTGGCTGACTTCAGAGTTGTGCACTGTTATTTTTGCTTCACTGTATAGATTTTCAGATCTCTGCAGAAGGTGTTGGTTTTCCCCTACCTACCCTCTCTATTCCTGTCTTGTTGTTTAAATTTGGAGGCTTTTGCAGTTGCCCGCCCCCGCTGTAGTTTGATCTGGGAGGCTCCCCCCAGTACCATCTCTTTACCTTATTCTACCTAATAGACTCCTTCTGCACTTGTTTTTAGTCATTTTTAATTTAATTGCATTTTTTAAACTGTTTGGTCTAACATTGCTACATACTCAAGTGTGCTGCATTTGAATTGCTTTTACTGCTGTTTTAGCTACTTTTCTGTATATATATAAAAAAAATCTAACCCTGTTTCCTACCTTTCCTGTAACTAGTGTAGTCCAGATTCAGATTTGCTGTATCCAGGACTGTATGTAAGCTTCTGAGCCCCACCCCCCCAAGCTTTCTGAGTTGGAGAGAAACCTTCTAGGTTATCAGTGGGAGTGGTAAGCGCTAGGTAACCTATCTACCACATAAGGAGTGGTTCTGGCCCAGAAATTGTAGTTATTGGCCGTTTGGGCAGTTTTTCCATCTCTCTCAACTTTCTGATTTAAAAGCCTGCATTTGCACTTGTTTCCCCCCATTTCCTGTAACTACTTTAGTCCAGATACAGATTCTTAGTTTTGGCACTTGAATTTGCTTATTTGTGATCAGCACTTGTTCAGAACTTGTAAGCACTAAATAACCTACTAATTGCTACAGCACTCAACCTTTCTCATTACCTAGAGGAAAACAGTTTTGGTACTTACTTTCCTCACTTGCTTAGAGAAAAACAGCTCTTGTACTCACTTTCCTCACTTATCTAGAGGAAAATAGTTTTTTTATTCAGACATGTCTAAGGGTCAGCTCCAAGTGTTCTCTCCTGTCTATTTGATGAATCTGGGCATCTTGGGTCAATGTAGAAATTGCCTCATGTACACAGACAACCCTCTCCTCCTACCACCCAACACTACAACCTGTGAGAGATGCACTTATCTAGCCAAACTGGAGGTAAAGTTCTCTCCAACCAAGACTGAACTTGACAGTCAAGAGGAGAAGGTAAACACTTGCACCACACCACACTCATCACATAGTCTCACTATAGCTACACCACCAAAATCCACACATAGAAACACAAAAACATTCCTGGAGGCTCTCAATAATAATCTGCTCAAGCAACAGAGACCTCCAAAGCCGAAATGCAAGCAACCTCCACCCCCAACATAACCCAAATGACACATACCCCACAGACTCAGTGTGCCACTCAACAGCAGCCAATAAGGCAAAACAACGTACCCAACACATTACTCATAGGTGACTCTATAGTCAGGCACACTGCTGTCCCACTCACCAGGCTAAACAAGGAGACGGTTACTGTCAGCTGCCTGTCAGGTGCCAGGATCTGCCACATAACCCACACACTCAGGTCACTCCACAACAAGTACAAATATGACTCTGTCATTTTCCATGTTGATATGAATGACCTGAGACGTACCTCCCTGGACTACATGAAAAGAGACATGGAAGAGCTCTCCGATCCTGTAGCCCAGGCAGGTATGACCCTAGCCCTGAGTAGCATTCTGCCATCACCCAGAATGATGCCGCAGTACAAGGACAAAATGATTGACTTCAACAATTGGCTAAACTTCTGGTGTCATTCTAAAGGGATCCAGTATCTGTCTGACTGGGATGACATGGTCGACAGACCATGATGCTTTGCCAGAGATGGCCTGCACCTGTCACCCCTGGGATTCCAGATACTGGCTAAGGTTCTTGCCACCACTACAGTGCCTTTTTTAGGCAAGGTTCAAATAACAAATTCACCACCATAACAGGAACAGGCAAGCAAAAACTGAGGGTGATGCTACTCAGTGCTAGAAGTCTATATCTCAAAATGCACTCACTTGAGGCACTCCTTAAAATGGAGAACATCGATATCTGTGCAGTGACTGAGACCTGGTTCACGGCTATAGAGAGCACCCCTGCACTACCAGGCTATAACTCATACCACACTTTTCGGCCATTTAACCTGGACCGGAACACCAAAGGCAGAGGTGTGTCCATATTCATTAAGGATATCCACACCTCCAGGCTAGTTGCTCAGTATAATGCAGCCAAGGTTGTTATCCAAGTGCAACTAACTCTGGGCAAAACTGCAATCCAAGTTGTAGTTTGCCACAGATCCCCCACCATGCCCCAGGATTCCCACTCCTCTTTTCTTGATGTACTGGAAAATATTAGGGTTCAACCAAACACCCTAATAATGGGCGATTTCAACTACTCCACCATTAACTGGGAAAACTACTCATGTACCAACTCCTTCACTCAACGCTTTCTGGAATTCATAAACTCCAATGCCCTCGATCAACTTATCCACACCCCCACCAGGGGAAACAATATTCTAGATCTAGTCATTACCAACATGAGTGACCGGTGTTCCACACCTGAAGTCAACGCCTCATTGGTCCGATCCGACCATAAGCTAATTACCCTAGATATCCACATCCTGCCCCCACCCCCCATTAAGGAAACCATGGTAAAAAATTTCTCCATTGCCAACTTCATGCTTCTTAAGACAGAAGTGGTGAACTTCATGACACCCATGCAGATGGACAATACAGTTACGACTACTGAATCCTACACAATTGCACTTTATAAGCACTTACATGAGTGCATGGATGGTGCTATCCCAAACATAACCAAGATGCTGTCCTCCAAAAAAAGGAAGCCAATCTGGTGGTCCCCTGCCATAAACAAACTGTACAACAGAAGGAAGAAACTGTTGCAAAAGAGAGTAAAATCCCATGAGTGGAGGAGCTCCCTGGTCAGCCTCAGTAAGAAGCTACGATCCCTGATAAAATCCTCCAAAGCTAGTTACGAAAACAAAATCACCACTGATTCTAAAGACAACCACAAAGCATTCTATAGCTATGTCAAGAATCTCAATGGCAACACTCAGATCTGTTCTGGGTTACAGCACAATGGCACTAAATATGCAGACCCAACTGATATTGCCAACATCCTGGCAGATAGGCTCAGTGCTAACTTTACCCCTCTCTCACCCCCTACAGAGTCCACCTCTATACCAGAAGAATGCAAAGTTCTTGTAATCACAGCTTCACAGGTAAAAACCACACTCTCCAAAGCCAAGAACACAGCATCCATGGGACCAGACAACATCCCAGGCTGCGTTCTACATGAACTACAGAATGAACTGGCACCCCACCTAATTACCATGTTCAGTCATAGCCTCACCTCAGGCTTTGTGCCTGCTGAATGGCGCACAGCGATGGTTATACCACTCCACAAGGGGTAGCCACCATGGACCCTGGGAACTACTGCCCCATAAGCTTGATGAGCCTGGTCTACAAGGCCATGGAATGTATTTTCATGGAACTTATAAACAAAGACATTGGTAATCTCCAAACTCTGGACCCCACGCAGTTCGGGTTTGTAAAATGCAGATCATGTCTCCTAAACCTGATAGACTTCTTTGAAGCAGCCACCAAAGCCGTAGACGAAGGTAAGGTGGTTCACACAGCCTATCTAGATCTTGCCAAGGCTTTTGACACCATCCCCCACTCTGGAATTATAGATAAACTTACTAAACTAGGTATAAATCCCTATGTCACAAGATGGGTTGCCAACTGGCTCACTGGCAGAACCCACACTGTGAAAGTAGCAGACTCCAAATCCGACTTCAGACTAGTGACAAGTGGAGTACCACAGGGTTCAGTCCTGGGTCCTCTCCTGTTTGGTATCTACTTCTCTGAAGTACAGGCTAACACAGAATGCCTTTGGCTAACGAAGTTCGCAGATGACTGCAAACTAGGAGTCATAATCGGAACTCCTAATGATGTGGACATCCTACAAAAGGGCCTCACTGAGACAGATATCTGGTGTCAAATCAATGGCCTCAAGCTCAATGCCAAAAAGTGCATTATCCCCTTTGGTAAAAACTCTATACCCATGAACTACAACATAGGCGGTGGTATACTTAACACCGAAAGTGTGATAAGAGACCTTGGGACACAGGTGGACAGTAGTCTCTCCTTTGATAATCACATTGCCACAATAGTCAGGAAATCCTTCTACGTGGCACACCTCATCACAAAAGGTTTCTCATCCAGAAAAAAAGAGGTCATTGTTTCCCTCTACTCATCACTCATTAGACCCATTATAGAGTACAACGCTCCTTTTGGTATGTACCTCACAAGACATCTACAACAACTGGAAAGGCCGCAGAAATACCTCACAAAGAGGATTACTGGCCTCAAACAGATGCCCTATGCAGACCGTCTCAAAAAACTCCAGCTTTACTCCGTCACATATCGCCTACTCAGAGGTGATCTCTGCCTAACATACAAAGCTATGTCAAACCCAGAGCTGTTGGATATGCTCCACTTAAAGAAATCCCAATCCCTCCGAGCTACACACTCTAGGGACCTAAACCTTATCACCACAATAAACAGAACATGCCGGAGGGATAGATTCCTGTCCCAGAGACTTCCCATACTCTATCTAATCTATATCAAAGAAAGCTCTTCATTAGCATTGTTCAAGAAAAATCTTGATGATTGGATGGGAAATATGACATTCATCCTGGGGATCACTTCTGTGGCTCTGCTCGACAGTGGCACAGGAAAATAATTTTCTTGGATGGCAAAAGCCAGGGTACCTTTTTGGCTGGGATTGTATAGGCCCCAGAGCCGATAGCCTAGTACCTACCTATAAACCTATGAACCTAAAACTTTGCCAACTCTGATGCACTAAATGTTGTGGAGTGATAGACCAGCGAGTTCCCATATGAAAGAGCAACAGACGATACAAGATGAAACTGAATAATATGACACAGGAAGATGCTCTGGAACTTTCTGTAGAATGCCCACAGGAACTGGAGAGCAAAGAATGTACCCTCAGTTTAGAACAAAATGAGCTAAGGGAAGAGTTGCTTGATTTAATAGAGGTATGTAGTGCTGTGGTGGTACAGCGGTAGCATTGTTGCCTCACTGCAAGAGGTTCTCCTGCTCGATTCTCGACTGGAGTGCTTTCTGTGTGGAGTCTGCATGTCCTCCCCGCGGTCAAGTGGCCTCCAAAAGACATGCGTGAATGGGCATGCCTTCGCTGAAGGTTGGGCATCGGGCTGGCAACTCGGCACCATAAAAATCTACTGCCAATCATTAGCAGACCAGAGTTCCGCTGTGGCGTCCCCTAACCGGGAAAAGATGAAAAGACAAACAAAAGATAAACATATTAAGATCAACGAAAGAAACAGATTACAGAAAGTCAATAAGACCCAAAAAACAAATGAACGCATTAATCAGGACTGTTCATAGAAATTCATGTGGTATTACAGAAGTGGTGCAGCGGTTAGCATTGTCACCTCACAGCAAGAGGTTCTCTGGTTCGATCCTCAGCTGGGGTGCCTTCTGTGTGGAGTCTGCATGTCCTCCCTGTTGTCAAGTGGGTTTCCTCCGGGTGCTCCGGTTTCCTCCCACATCCGAAAGACATGCTGTAGGTGGATTGGATACTCTAAATTGGCCCTAGAAGTGAATGCATGTGTGTGTGTGTGTGCCTTCTGTGGAAGGTTGGGTGCCGGGCTGGCAACTCGACACTGTAAAACTTCACTGCCAATCATGAGCGGACAGGTGATCCACTGTGGTGACCCTTAACCAGGAAATGTCGAAAGAAGAAGAAGAAGAAGAAGATGATGACAGAAGTAAATAGGATATATTATTGTGCAGGTAAATTAATAACAAATAAAATCTTACCAGAAAAACACAGGGCAGTAAGGGAAAGGAAGGGACGAAATCAAATGCCATTATGGACGTATTGAATAGAGAAAACTATAAAGCAATTAAGACAAGAAGTCTCACTGCTAGAAGAGTACAGAAGAGGGAAAAGATCAACAAAAATACTCAGAAAGATAGACGTGATAAAAGCAACACGCAGTATCATACATTATTACAAATAATAAACTAAAGATATCAGAACAGGCATAAAAACTTAGAAGATATCCAGATAAATATAAAGGAAAAATATTAGTAATTCACTGATGACCCAAAAAAAGTTTTATAGAGAACTGGGAAACAAGGCAAAGTGAATTGAAACAACACCAAAAAAGAAAGTAGAAGAAATAGACACATTTTGGAGAAATGTCTATGAAAATGCTATAGAACATGGCAAAGATGCTGAATGGACAGAAAAGGTAAAAGAAAGACTAGGATGTTCAACTGTGCAAGATATGGAATGGAGTGAAGTAATGGCCAGAGAAATGGAAACAAAATTAAGAAAGCTCCTAATTGGAAAACCCCAGGCCCAGATTCAGTACCTAACTTCTGGTTAAAAGTATTAACATCTTTACATGAAGATTTAGCCATGAGTAAGAACTATTTATATGCACACGCCGAACAGACGCCAACCTGGATAACAACAGGAAAAACAATACGCCTCCTTAAGAGCAAACCTGCAAGCTATCTTAAAAACTATAGACCAATAACTTGCCTTCTGACAATGTATAAACTATACACTGAAATTCATGCTGACAGAGTTTATAGTCATTTAGAAGAAAATTCAATCATGGCAATAGAAGAAAAGGGGTAACAAAAGAAAGTCATATGGAACAAAGGATCATTTGTTGTTAAAGTCATAATGAAGAACTGTAAAAAGAGGAAGAATCTCAGTATGGCATGGATAGACTACAAAAAAGCATTTGACAGCATCCCACATTCATGGATAAAAGAGAGCTTACGAATGTATAATATAAACCTTATACTGACTGATTACATTACAGCAACCATAAAACAGTGGCATGGCATACTGCTTTGCAGTTAAGCTATGATAAAGAACAAATTATTATTCCAGGGATAAAAATTCAAAGGGGGGAATTTTACAGGGTGACTGTCACCACTGCTCTTTTGTCTTGCCCTTAACTCATTATGCTGTCTATTTAACAGCTTAGGTCATGGCTACAGTTTGACTCCCAGAAAATAACAAAGTGTAAAGACTTCTCATCTTCATTTTGTAGATGATTTAAAACTGTATAGTTTGTCAGATGAGGAACTGAAAGCACAACTGCAAGTGGTCAAAACTTTCTCAGATGATATAAGAATGTCATTTGGTCTTGATAAATGTGCAAAAGCAACATTTAAAGCAGGAAAGCTGCAGCACCAAGAAAACATCAGATTGGAACAAGAATGTGATATAAAAGAACTTGAGTAAGAAGGATGTATAAATATTTGGGAAATGATGAAGAGTCAACAATGAAACATGAACAGATGTGAACAAAAGTTAGTAAGGAATATTTTAGAGGGCTAAAATTAGGGTCTATATTACATCACCGAACGCTTAAAAAAGTGAATGGTGATTAATTGACCCTATGTAAGCAAAAGCTTACAATGTCGAACTGTCAGAACAGCGATTTTTTTCCAAGGGAAAAAAGCACTGTTCCAACAATAAAAAAAAATAAAATAAAAAATGAAACACTTAAAATATTACATTAATTGGGGGGTCTTCACCCCCCTCACACCCCTCTACTTAAATATACCAACTCTGAGACCACACTACAGTGCCAAAACGGCAAAGTAATGAAGCGGCCAAGTGAATTCTTTCCCAGGGAAAGAATTTGCTTAAAAGCTGCTTCGCTATTTTGCCGTTTTAGTCTTTTCAGTTTTGGAGTGATTGACTGGCCCCAAAAGATATTGGATCAGTTGAACAGGAAAACAAGAAAAATGCTTCATGCTTATCAGATGATTTATAAAAATCACTGCCTACAAAGATTACATACTCCACGTTCTGAAGGAGGTATGGACCTCCTCGAAATTGATGACATGTATAGATCTGCAATTGTAGGACTGCCTACATATCTGCTGACCTCTCAATATCCAAATGTAGTGAAAGGTTTAAAACATGAGGAGAATAAGTCTAAGATGACTTCCCTGCTTAATTTAGCAGAAGCACATCGGTGTCAAGCAGGAATGGAAAACAAACCAGAAGTAGATAAAAATCTGGCAGCAACTGAATGTGCCAAAAAACAAAAGAAAGAATATAATTTTTTATTTATTATTTTTTTTTATTTATTGACATTTGTTAACCAGGTTGGTCCAGCTGGGTTTTTGGCCCATTTTCAGTTGAGACCCGAGGATAAAAGCTCCAATACAGATATATACAGACATAAAAAGGTAATAATTTCAATTGACATATGATGAGATATGAAAAAAGAAGAAGAAAAAAATAATAATAATACAAAAACACTACAGATAAAAACATGCAAACTGTTTACATTATGCAAACTATATGTTTACAGATTAGAGATTTTGTACATATTTACATGCAGATTAATTGATCAAATGAGAAGAGTATAGTTCAGTTTGTAACCCTTAGTTAAGAGATCACATTTTTGAGGTGATGGAGGAAAGTGAGGAGGGGGTAGCCCTTGGATGGAGAGATGAGATTACGTTGGTGCTGTGCAAGGGCAGATTCTGGTGTTGAGCAGATGGAGTTTTAGTTTCTCCTTAAAGTGTGCTGGGTGAATGGTGGAGCTTATTTCGGGAGGAAGTTTGTTCCAGTTTTGGGCTATTCAGTATTTATATAAGAGTTTGCCTACTGCTTTTTTGGCTGGTAGGTGTTGAGAAGTTGCTGATTAGAGGTACGGAGAGTGCGAGAAGGTGTTTAAATGGAAATGAGGGAAGAAAAAATCTGGGCAAGATGAAGGTTTGTAGAGAAGGAAATGTAGCATTTGTAGCTGTGAAAGTAACAAAGTGTGGGGGAATTCTAGCCATTGTAGGGATGTGAGGGGTGGACAGTGGTGGGATTTGTAAGGAGAGTGTTATGAATCTAGCTATCTTATGATAAGTTTGTTGGAGTTTGTTTAAAGTTGTGGCTTGAATATTGGTGAAGATAAGTATCATCGATCATTGAAATTGCTACACCCAGTGACTACCATGTCTTATGTACAGAGAGACACAAAGTCATAAAATATCAGGATTTACAGGCAGAAATGAGGGCAATGTGGAAGAAGGATACCCTAGGAGCAATACATTTTATAAAAAAGGATTTACAGTCGTACTTAGACATGTTAATGATACATGTAACTTCATATGGATTGCAGGAGTCAGTTCTGGGCACATTTTAGGTGCTGCGAAGAGCACTTCTGAATAATATCAAAGATTGAAACAATACTAATTTCATGAATTCTAATCCTACTTTCACTGAGGAATGGGGTCCATTCCTGTCATGGTATTAGAAATCCAAAAGGCTTGAAAAAATTAAACTGAGACATGATATAGCAAACCTACTTGCAGACAAATTCATCTCTAAATTTACCACTCTCTCCCCCTCAGCATTCCCCCAAGAAATGCCATTAAATATAGCTCCTCCTACTATCACTAGGGAACAGGTCCTCACTGCTCTCCCTCTAAGGCCAATAACATTGCATCAATACAACCAGACAATATCCCATGTTACCTTTTAAATATCATGAAATATAATCTATCAGGCCATCTGGAATCACTATTTAACCTTAGCCTCCAACAGGTTTTGCACCTCATGAATGGAGAACAACAACCATTATGCCTCTGCACAAAGATGTACCTTCTACTACCCTGCAAATTACAGACCTGTAAGTTTTTCTAGTTCCATATACAAAGCCATGGAAAGAATTATCATGGAAATGATCAGTAATGGCATAGAAAACCTCCAGACACTGGGCACAAGCCAGTTTGGTTTTGTTAAGGGCAGATCGTACCTACTCAGCCTGGTGGACTTCTTTGAAATGGTCACCAAAGCAAAATGGTTCATTCTGCCTACCTTTTGACACAATACCCCACTCAGGCATTCTTGACAAATTCAGGAGATTAGGTATAAACCCTTATGTCACCCGGTGGATAGCCAACTGACTCACAGGCAGGACCCACAGAGTTAAAATTGGGAAGTCCACCTACACAAGGCTTAGTCACAAGCAGTCCCTCAGGGATCAGTCCTGGGACTGTTCCTTTGTGGCACCTACTTCTCTGAAGTCAAGGCCTATGTCAAAGGCCTCGGGCTGATCAAATTTGTGGACAATTGCAAATTAGGACCAGTCATAGAATTCCCCACTGACACTAATGTTCTCCAGGAAGAATTGACACAGACAAATAACTTGCATCAGAGTCATAGACAAAAACTAAATGCCAAGAAATACATAATGGAATCCTTCAGGAAGTCATCCACTCTTGATGACTATTATATTGACAACACAGCTCTAAGAGTTGACCCATTAGTCAGGGACTTGGGGACACAGATAGTAATCCAGCCTTTGACCATCACTTGCCTACAGTTAGTGAGGAAATCATTCCATGTTGTGCAACTTATAAACAAAGGTATGGCACCTAGGTCCAATGAGGTCATTGTTCCACAATATTTGGCATTCATCAGACCTGTCATTGTGTACAGTGCCCCCTTTGGTTTGTACCTAACTAGGCATATGCAGCAATTGGAATGTTCACAAAGGTTCCTAACTAAAAGAATACAGGCTGTAAGTAACATGTTATACACAGACCTCATCAAAGCCTTATCTCTATATTCTGTCTCCTTCAGGCTGTTGAGGGGAAATCTATGCATGGCATTCAAGGCATTGTTGGACTCTGCCCTGATGAACCTCCTGCATATCCACAATACAAAAAGCACCAGAATTACACATTCTAAAGACTTAAATCTTGCATGTGATATAAGTAGGACCTACTGGGGAGACAGGTATGCATCCCATAGACTACCTCTTCTCCGGAACAGGCTCCTCATCCATGTGAAGAAGAGGTCCTGCCTCACCCAATTCAAGTATAAGTTGGACATTTGGATGAGGAACAGAAAATTCATGCTTGTTTTGGCACCTGTGTCTCTAATGGACACAGGCATCCTGTAATACTGTAATCCTGTAATGTAATGTCCATCTCCCAGGCCCCTGCTTGTAAATGTTTCATCTTCCAGTCCCCCTGCTTACACTTATCAAGGGTACCAGAACTTGTCAGAAATTTGGGATGCATGGCTAGGCTTAAAAAGGCCCCAGTGGTCATTAGCATAGTATACACCTATGAACCTATAACACCGAATGATTTTTCCCATAGGAAATCGTTGCTGGTGTGATTTCTAATTATGCACCAGCAGTAATTCATTCTTTAGAGAGATTTCTCCCTTCTTTGCATTGGTGTAATTGTGGAATTCATATATATAAGTTTGGGGTGGTGAAGGGGGGGGCATGACCCCCCCTGCAAAACAACAAGAAAAATGAGTTTTTCAACCTTTTGCTTTTCAGATATTTTTGTTCATTCTTTTGAAATTCAGCTTTCTGGAAGTCAGCATTTCAAAGTAGAACCATGCACTTTAAATCTTTAAACCTTTCTTCTGCAATGTTACAAAAATTAATATCTTCCAAGCAGAGGAAAGAGTGTAAATTACCCACTTTATTACTGAGACTCCTGGTATTAACAAAACTACTTTTAGGTCTAATTTTTTATATTATGCATTTTTCATTTAGTTAGTTAATGAGATAGATATTTAGATAGTTACTTAGTTAACTTGCCTTGAATTTAAAGATGTCTAAAAAGATATTATAAAGGAGTAAAATGTCATGATCGTCTCTTGTGCTCTCCAAGGCGAGAGGTGAAGACCATTGGAGGCGAATCACTCTGTACATCTCACTCCATGCTAATAGTCAGTGATTCTCCTGTCAGTGACACCATGACCTTAGCCAGTGACTGAATGCAAAAATCTTGTTGTGTATATTAACATGCCATATGCGGTGATGGAAGGAGTTTGCCGAGCAGATGTGTTCTCCATTCTTGCTAGAAAGCTTGATAATTCAGCTATTGTCTGTTGCATATCAAAGAGGGAGGACCTTCTTTGATTATTCACTCTACTGTGAGTAGTGAGTATGTCATAATCAGCCCTAGTCATGTTATCTGTAAATAATCCATACGGGAGTGTGTACCTCAATGAAATTTGTAGGGAGTTCTTTATGGTATACATGCATTTAGCCGACCATTACCTTGTCGACGTACTAAATGTCGAAAGCAGTGTAGCAGGTTCTCATATGTCCCAACCGGAGATAGTTGAAACACAAAATACTCCCCCTTTTGACCCATGGTAGCACTTGTTTAGGTGGTAGAGCGGTTGGAAATGTCACATTAGGTGTCTTGTACGACATTCTGACCGTTCGCCGATTTCAAATTTGACATTCAGGTTCGGAAAAACTAATGTTCGGAGTTAATTACATTGAATAAATGCATGTATACCATTTTTTACAGTGCCCTTACAAATTCCAGTGAGATATGTGTTCCAGTATGCAACTAGGAACCTTTAAGTATTAATATTTACAGGTATTAGTAACAAAATACAAGTTATTATACATATGCAATTCAAGATCAGGAAATTGTAGCAGACTGTCTTGGAAAAGTAATCATGCAATTATCTCTCACAGCAAGGAAACTAACAAATGCAGTAACATCAGTATTTGCTGTATAAAGAGGCATTTCATTAAAAGTTCCTTTCAAGTTTCAGCTGGCATAAATGTTCATATGAACAGCCATAAGTAATTATCTTTTTGTTAAACACTTTTACTGAATTCTCACTTGTGACAAAGGCAGACTTGCATTTATATAAAAGTAATCAAACCATATTAATAAGTTCACATTTATAAACATTATACATAGGTTAGTACTAAGCTAACTGTCCTTACGAGCCATTGTAAGCCTACCAATTGTCCCTTGTGAGACTTAAACCCTGCACCTTGTGTTTGTAAGGCAAACACCTTAACCATTAGGCCACCCTCCCAACACCTCACATATATTTTTATATATCCTATAATCATTACAATATATATATTATTCCATTCTTGCCTTCTCTTAAATCTCATTCCTTCTCCAAAACATTTTTTCTGTATGTATTGTCCCCACAATCTCAATTTCTTTCAGTGTAATTTACTCCTGCCCCTTTCCAAAGATCCAGCTTCCTGTTCTATTGTCTTTGTTACAATATTCACTACTTTACATATAGTTGATTTAGATTTTTATTTCCATTCTCTAGGAATTCCTTTTGGGGCAGGCAACACAATTAAACTTAAAAAGCCCTTACTCTATCTAGGCAATTCAGATCCTGAATCCAAACTAAAAAACAAAATTGTTTCCTTAGTTAAACTCATTTGCTCACCCAGTATTCCTGATAGAATACTCTGTAGGGAAATATTAAAGTCTGACAACTCATTACACTCCCAAAACATATGTTCCCAATTACTTCTTTCTTCCTCATCACACCTCCAACATTTGCCATTACCAGAGGAAAAATTCTGTGGAGTCTTCTTGGGATATAAAGGGATCTTGCAAACATTTCCAGGCAACAATCCTAAATCTTCTAGACTTTATTGCATATTTTGGGAGCCATACTTATGCCCCCCTTATTGTTTATTTGTGAATTGCATATTTAATCTCTCCTCCTAATCTTTTCTGACTTCTTCTGATTGATTCATACAGTCATCATGCATTATTTTATATGCCCTACTAATTATCTGTTTTTAATAGCAGCTTCTGTTCTAGATTCAATCAAAACTCAACCAGTGTAGGTCTTTCATTTAGGATTTCCATATCCCTTTCTCTTTGTCTGTACTCTAATATCAATCCCTGATAGGGAAGGCAATCACTAGCCTGCAGTGAAAATGTCTTCATGGTCATTTCCCATTCTATCACCTTTCATTCTCTAATTATTTGTTCCAAATATCTTGTTTTTTTTGTCAGCTTCCTCCTGTAAATTCCAGCTCCCTCTTGTCTATTCTCTCAAACTGCAGTCATCCGTATCAGCAAAATTTCCTTTCTCCATTCCTGTGTTGGCTTAGTTCTTAGCTTTCTTCTCTGTGAAACAATGTAGAAGCACAGAGGAAACGCAGTACAGACTCCTAAACAAACGTTTAATGCAGTTACAAACTCGCCGTGTTTTTACAATAAAACATCCAATTGTAAAATTACAATGTAAAAACTTCCAATAACTAAAAACAGGTTAAGCGCTTTCACCTACAGTATGTAGGCTTCTTCAGAACAATAGTACTTCGGTGCTCAAAAGTTTAAATAACTTTTTTGGTGCCAGAATCTTATTGCTGCCCTTAAAGTAATATCACTCCATTTTTTTCTGGGCACTCTCAAATTGTTATATAAACATTCCCACTTGTTCTTTTCTTATGTACTGTAACACATTTTATACAATTCACTCTATAAGTATAATAAAAATATTAAATAGTACAACTATTTTAAATAAAAAATAAAAATCTATTATTAATAAATCTATTATTTATAAATCCTTTGGTGTTTGAATTCCCCACACTATGATTTATAAAATAACCTATAATTTCTCAAATTATTAATTAAGTGTGCATCGATAATTTTGTTGTTCAGTTTTATTATGTAACCTCTCGTGGAAGGTTCCTCTAATAGTTGTGACATTTATCCATCATTCTAAATATGTTGCTTGTGTAATATATGTTTATATTTGTTAAATTTTAGCCCAGGTTTCATTTCTTACATTCTTAACATTCTGCTCACTAGAATAGGTTTAATCGATATATTTTCATTCAACCCTGGGGAATTTGAAGCATCGGTAAAAAGTTGCCACCATACTTCTCTGTAACTCAAAGTTTCTTTCCTATTACCTCCCTTCGGGTTGTGTTTAATGTGCTCTAATATGGCAAATTTAAAATTGTGTCTTTCCCCTAACCTTTCTATGTGCCTATACAATGCGTTGTTTACATCTTTTCTCTTAATACTGTATAGGTGATCGTATATCCTCTTTTTAAATGATCTTTCCGTCTTACCTATATAGTATTCAGAGCACATGTTACATTTTGCCATATAAATAATAAAGTTGGTGTTACAATTACCAGATTTGAACCTAATTTTAGTCTTATTCATATTGTCTAACGTTATCTCTCTTTCCTCCATTATAACCCCACACTGGTTACAATTACCACATTTTTAGTAGCCTTGTGGTGGTTGTCTGTGTTGTTACCATCTTTATTCCACTCACTATTCTCTAATAGTCTTTTTAAATTACTTCCTGTTTTGTACACAAAATATGGTCTTTCCCCTACATATCCAACTAAGTTATCATCCACCATGAATACCTTCCAATAAGTTTCCATAATTTGCTTAATCTGGTGTACATAGGGACTATATTCCAAAACACAAGCTCGTTGATATTTCCCTGTATTATCAATTTTGTTAATATTATTTGTTATACCTCTTATTCCTTCGTAATTCCCTAACAATGGTAAGTATTTTTTACCCCATTGCTGGGTAACATACTGTTTTACATCTCTCATCATTTCCCTGTCGTATCCTCTTTCTTCAAATAGTCTAGTTAAAAATTCCATTTCCTCTTTCATTTCTTCATATCTTGATGTCATGCGGGCTGCCCTTATACACTGCCCTTTGTAATAATTTGTTCAGATGATTACTCGTATATTGCAAATAATCATTAGAAAATGTGTTTTTCCTATATATACGTGATTTGAAACCTTCATTATCATGTGAAATAAATGTGTCTAAATATGCTATTCCATTAGTGCTGACTATGTAAATTTTAAAAATTCACTACTTGAATTCAAGAAGGAAATAAATGTACCCAGTTCATCCAAATTACCATTCCACAAAATGTAAATGTCATCAAGAAACCTTGTATAATGCTTCACATGTCTGAACATATTATTAGGAAATACTACTGTTTCCTCCCAGGCTAACCCCATTGCTACACCCCTGTTTTGTCTATAGTATTCTCCTTTGTAATAGATGTAGTTATGGTCCAATATCATAGACATACAGTCAATAATCAGACTTATCTTATCCCAATCTATGTTAGTGTGTTTTCTTATGCTGTTGCAAAAAGATTCCAATCCTAGATGTTTGGGAATACATGAAAATAAGTCTATAACATCAATCGTTACATATGTAAGTTTGTTAGAATCCTCTTGAATAGGGAATTTTCCTAGAAAGTCCCAGGAGTCCTTAATTAGGTGTGGGATATGGTTGTAAATATCCTTCAGCCATGTGTCAATAGCCACACCTAATGAAAATGTTTTAGCCTGATTCCCTGAGACAATTGGTCTAAATGGGGGGTCGGTTATACATTTATGTATCTTAGGAATCCCAACTAATGTTGCTAACACAGGATAGTGTACCTTTAAAAAATGATACACCTCAGAGTTAATATAGTTATCTATCCAAAATTCTTCAATATAAGAATCTATGTGTTGGTACGCTATATTGATCTCATTCAAGGATACAGATTGATAGTTCCCTGATTGTGTTAGTAAAACAAACATTTTGTTGGAATATTCCATCTTATCATAAATAACCACTCCTCCCCCTTTATCCGGTTTCATTATATGAATTTTGTGATCTCCTCTTAAGTTTCTTAGTATTTCCCTTTCTTCTGATGTCAAATTATAATTAATTTTCTTTGCTTTGTTTTTGTTCTTAAGTCTGTATATATATCCTTCAATACTTGTTTTTCATACATTTCAACACTAGGGTTTATTAATGGAACAAATGTACTTTTTTTCTTTAACTTACTTTCTCTAGTAACCATCTCCTTTTGTCTCTCACTATTCTTGTCCTGAAACATAATGGACAGGTTCAACTTCCTCGTGAACAGATTGATTGCACATAAATAATCAACTAGTCTAAATTGGGGTGTTGGTATATACTTCATATCCTTAGACAATAGGTCAAAGTGTGCTCTGTTCACTGTAAGGTTGGAGTAATTGTAAATTTTAAAGTTGTTACAACTATGGATTACTCCATCAACAGTTATTTCATTAGTATTAACAACTTTAGAACTTCCTTTGGTTAATATCAGTGTTCCTTCCTCTGCTTGTACTTGTCCCTGTATGCTCCCCCCCACTGATAATGCGTTTGACGTTGATTCCCATTTCTTGTCATTGGTTTCTTTTTCCAATTCTGCGGGTTCCAAGCTCTCTGAAAATTTTGTCTGTAATTCCTATGGTTTACATATCCTTCACCTCTTTCATTCTCTTTCCTGTAACTTCCTCTATTGCTTACTTCATTTATTTTTGTTTGCTGATATCTTTCTCTTGGCCAATTTCCATTTCCTTCCATATATATGCCCTGTTTTCCTTATATTGAGCCATATCCCTAGATATTTTTTTACATTTTTTCTCATATCCTATCTGCGTCTTCTTTTCCGCTACCAGAAATTGTTTATTGTATAGGTTCTCCCATTGTTTAAATAACAAATCACTAACTATTGTATGATTTAATTCCTCTACCTCTCTCATCAAATTTGATAATTTTTCATCATTAAATTTTATCAATAAATTCATATACCTATACCCAAATTCATTAAATAACTGGTTAAATACATTTCTACTACTACTAGTAGTTTCTAACCCTATCGGTTGTTTAAAAAAACGCAGTCCCATTGGTACTATTTGTAATACCAGACATTTGTGTAAATAAGCATTGTCCATCTTAATACCACTGATATACACTCAATTTTTTCCCCAACATATAAATGTAATCTCTTAATGTACAATTTTTAAAACCTTTTGTATTATTAGGTTGTCTAGCTTTATCATAATTTTCAAAATCACAATTGTTGGAGAAAAAAGTTTGTAAATATTCATTTTTGTTGTCAGCATAATTGATTGCTGTGTCTGCTTGTTCAGTTAAGCCAGTGGGTATATTAGATGATAAATGTGATGGAACAGTACCTTTTGTTTTATTGGTGGTCTTCCTCACTGTGTTGGAATATGTCCTCTCCAGAATTGCCCTTTTGGGTCTAGTTCCTATTCGTTGGGTTTCTTCATCATCATCATAATCATATAAGGAAAAGTCAAATGTAAACCCTGTAGAGTTCAATTTGAGACTATCACGTAACTGACTGGGAATATGCATTTCTGATAAATCAATATCACAATTCCTTTCTGCTCCTGCTGTACCTTTCCCTTGTCCATTGAGCATGTCACAAGCCATTGATGAATCACTGCCTTTAGATGTTCTGTACCATACACCACGGAGTGGATCTGCAAAGATCGCTGTTTTAACCTTGTTCATGTTGCTTTGCTCTCCCTCCATGTCAATAGTTGCACCATCTGGTTTCTCGTTGAAGGGTTCTGTTGAGGGTGCTACTTCTTTGTTATTAGCACTACTTAACTCCCCCTCCTCTCTAAAAACTCAGTTATAAAATATTTTTATTGGTGTCCCTGCACCATTGTGTGCTTGTACATTAATGCGAGTTTGTCCTCTATTCTCCGCTGATGTAACCAATGCGGTGAATAGCTGCAAAAGTTTTTTAACTTCTCCCTTAAGTGCCGATACTTCAGCCCTAATGTTTTCTAGTTCGGCTTTCTCAGGGGAAGTTTTTACTGGAGACTGAGCTGCTGATTCCTCCATGATCCAACTACTGAAAAACTTTTTGAAACGTTGAGTCCAACAACTATGCTATCTTCTCTGTGAAACAATGTAAAAGCACAGAGGAAACGCAGTACAGACTCCTAAACAAACGTTCAAACACCCAAGGATTTATAAATAATAGATTTATTAATAATAGATTTTTATTTTTTATTTAAAACAGTTGTACTATTTAATATTTTTATTATACTTATAGAGTGAATTGTATAAAATGTGTTACAGTACATAAGAAAAGAACAAGTGGGAATGTTTATATAACATTTTGAGAGTGCCCAGAAAAAATGGAGTGATATTACTTTAAGGGCAGCAATAAGATTCTGGCGCCAAAAAAGTTGTTTAAACTTTTGAGCACCGAAGTACTATTGTTCTGAAGAAGCCTACATACTGTAGGTGAAAGTGCTTAACCTGTTTTTAGTTATTGGAAGTTTTTACATTGTAATTTTACAATTGGATGTTTTATTGTAAAAACACGGCGAGTTTGTAACTGCATTAAACGTTTGTTTAGGAGTCTGTACTGCGTTTCCTCTGTGCTTTTACGTTGTTTCACAGAGAAGATAACGTAGTTGTTGGACTCAACATTTCAAAAAAATTTTCATTAGTTCTTAGCTTGTTTTCGGCTACGTTATGGATATAATGTTCTGCATGACTGTTTGTATTCTCCATACGGTCTGTGTCCAAAATCTCATTCTATACTTTTTCTTGAATTACTCCCCTGTTTCGTCATCAACCCTTTCCACTTTGAACTGCAGCTTTCTATTTGTGATATGTATAAGAGTCTTAACTTTGTAGCTCTAAAATATCTCTTCAAATCAGGTAATCCAAAACCTCCTTGTTCTGTTGGGAGGATTAACTTGTCCCACTTGATGCTTGCCCTCTTCCCCTCCCAAATAATATCCTTCAACTCTTTATTAATTACTGTCCACAACTTCTCTGTTGGGTAAAAGTATGCCTGACCTGTTTTAAGGGACTAAAAACATTTTTACTGCTTGTATCTTGCTATCCATATGCAAGAACTTCCAGTTTCTCATTTTTTTTATTATCTTCTGTTTAATTTCTCCCCACATGTCCTTAGCTGCCATAACCAAATCATTCTTAATCCATACTCCTAAATACTCCATTTTATCATGACCCATAAATATGGGTATTGCTGGATCAGTTCATGTGTTGGTGCATAGGTTATAGCTATAGCCTTTGTTTTATCTTCATTAATTTTCTATCCTGAAAAAAACGGGAACTGTCTCAGAATATTTCACAACACTGAGATGCGCTTTTCTGGTTCCATCAAGTACAAATAATATCATCTGCAAATAAAGCCAACATTTCTTGTACATCATACCAATTATACCCTTGAATTTCTGAATCACTTATTTTCTTTGCCAGTGGTTCTAAATATATAACAGAAATAACAACGGGAAAAGAAGACACCACTGCCTGGTTCCTCTTTTCAGACACAACTTATTAGAGAGGAACCCTTCCAATTTGATTTTTGCCCCTGATCCCTCATATATCCTTCTGATTAACCTTATTATTGTATCATGAAATGCAAATGCTACTCATAAAATCCCAGCTCACTCTGTCAAATGCATTCTCTGCATCCAGAGCCACCAATAACAGTGGTATTTTCCTTCATTCTGCTTCCCTGTGGATCATCACTGTTCTATAATGTTGTCCAGACATACTTTCTATAGCCAATTAAAAATGCAGAGTGAAAAGTGGGAAGTGGAGTTAAAAATGTATATATATATATATATATATATATATATATATATATATATATATATATATATATATAACTGTTTAATTATAACAACTGGACCACAAAATTAAAAAGTCAAGCTTAAAGTAGCCAGAACTCTGAAAGGCTTTGGAAGAAAAAAAATCTGGTTTAAAATGAAAACAAACCAAAAATATTCATTGTGTGTATGTGTGTGTGTATGTGTATGTATTAAAAAAATAAATAAATATATATATATATATATATATATATATATATATATATATATATATATATAAAGCATACATATATATGTATATGTACACATACATACACACCCACACAGAGACACACACACACACACACATATATATATATATATATAGTATATGTGTGTGTGTGTGTGTGTGTGTGTGTGTGTGTGTGTGTGTGTGTGAAGAGGCCGCGGTGGTGCAGCGGTTAGCGTTATCACCTCACAGCAAGAGGTTCTCCCGGTCGATTCTTGGCTGGACCGCCTTCTGTGTGGAGTCTGCATGTCCTCCCTATGGCCGAGTGACATATAAAGAGATGCAGGTAGGTGCGTGCGTGAATGGTTTGCCTTCTTTGAAGGTTGGGCATTGGGCTGGCAACTTGGTAAAAAAATCCACTGCCAATCATTAGTGGACCGGATTTCCACTGTGGCGACCCCTATCAGCGTAAAGCTGAAAGACATTACTTTTACTATATATATATATATATATATATATATATATATATATATATATATATATATATATGTGTGTGTGTGTGTGTGTGTGTGTGTGTATATGGGTCTACTTCGAAATTTCAAACTTTCACAAGTTCAAATTTCTTATGGTTGAGACCATAAGATTGAATTTGTGAAAGTTCAAACCATTTAAATGGAGATTGCAGTGCAGCATGGAACATTATATTTACTGTTTTCCTCATTGTAGTGCAATCTTGGAGATGGTATACTTAATTAGTTGGGGATGTGGGGGTTGTAGGGGGGACTTGTCCCCCTGCAAAAACATTAACAAATTTTTTTTTTGTTTTTATTTTTTTATTTAAATTTTGAACATTCACAAGTTTGATCTTATGGTCTTGACCATAAGTAATTTGAACTTTTGAAATTTAGACGTAGACCTATATATATATATATATATATATATATATATATATATATATATATATATATATATATATATATATATATATATATGAGAACTATATATGTGTGTCTGTGTATCTATCCCTATATATGTATACCATATATATATTATTTTGGCATAAATATTTCTGAAAATCAGGACATTTCAACAAGTAACTAAAACTCCATGTATTTTGGGGGGTTTATTGTTTTTACAAAGAAGTTATATAAAGCAGTCATTACATTATTATCAAAAGTAAATAAGCAAAAAGATTCAAGATTGGAAGAGTTTGGAATGCACACCAGTACAAAAGGCAGCTAACATATAAATGGATTTTAGGTCCTGTAAAATCCTTTGTATCATGTGCCTATGGATCCTAAGCATAAATGGTGGCAGAAAATGTGAAACTAATAATATAGCTAATCTTGAGAGGTGTTTCCTATATTGTACATGGAGAGATTTAACATGCGATAAATGAAAAAGGAATGTAAACAATATTATTATATTAATTTGTATTTTCAGTAGTACAAATGTTTACATGAAATTAAGCTGCATCATTATGGGTAAATATGTAGTCAAGAATTAAAAGTCAGGAGGAAATGTTAAAACAAATAGTAAGAGCCTAAATCACAAATATTTGAAAGGAAATATGATATTATTGGCACAGACAAAGTAAAGGGAGATGACAATGACTGTTGGTAGC